>NW_028116877.1:0-72182 GCF_964273445.1 Streptopelia decaocto | reverse complement strand
AATGGGAAGAATTGGGACAAAAATTGGAAAATTTTTAAGGGACTTTGAAAAAATTTCAACTGGAATTTTAGCCATTTTTTGACGTGAAATTGTAAACATGTGGACATGGATTTTGAAAATTCTAGAGAGAATTTTAAAAGCTTCAACAGAATTTCAACAATTTTGAGAGGGATTTGAAAAGTTTCAATGGGAATGGGAAGAATTGGGACAAAAATTGGAAAATTTTTAAGGGACTTTGAAAAAATTTCAACTGGAATTTTAGCCATTTTTTTACCTGAAATTAGTAAACATGTGGACATGGATTTTGAAAATTCTAGAGAGAATTTTAAAAGCTTCAAGAGAATTTCAACAATTTTGAGAGGGATTTGAAAAGTTTCAATGGGAATGGGAAGAATTGGGACAAAAATTGGAAAATTTTTAAGGGACTTTGAAAAAATTTCAACTGGAATTTTAGCCATTTTGTTACGTGAAATTGTAAACATGTGGCCACGGATCTTGAAAATTCTAGAGAGAATTTTAAAAGCTTCAACAGAATTTCAACAATTTTGAGAGGGATTTGAAAAGTTTCAATGGGAATGGGAAGAATTGGGACAAAAATTGGAAAATTTTTAAGGGACTTTGAAAAAATTTCAACTGGAATTTTAGCCATTTTTTTACGTGAAATTGTAAACATGTGGACATGGATTTTGAAAATTCTAGAGAGAATTTTAAAAGCTTCAACAGAATTTCAACAATTTTGAGAGGGATTTGAAAAGTTTCAATGGGAATGGGAAGAATTGGGACAAAAATTGGAAAATTGTTAAGGGACTTTGAAAAAATTTCAACTGGAATTTTAGCCGTTTTGTTACGTGAAATTGTAAACATGTGGCCACGGATTTTGAAAATTCTAGAGAGAATTTTAAAAGCTTCAAGAGAATTTCAACAATTTTGAGAGGGATTTGAAAAGTTTCAATGGGAATGGGAAGAATTGGGACAAAAATTGGAAAATTTTTAAGGGACTTTAAAAAAATTTCAACTGGAATTTTAGCCATTTTGTTACGTGAAATTGTAAACATGTGGCCATGGATTTTGAAAATTCTAGAGAGAATTTTAAAAGCTTCAAGAGAATTTCAACAATTTTGAGAGGGATTTGAAAAGTTTCCATGGGAATGGGAAGAATTGGGACAAAAATTGGAAAATTTTTAAGGGACTTTGAAAAAATTTCAACTGGAATTTTAGCAATTTTTTGACGTGAAATTGTAAACATGTGGACATGGATTTTGAAAATTCTAGAGAGAATTTTAAAAGCTTCAAGAGAATTTCAACAATTTTGAGAGGGATTTGAAAAGTTTCAATGGGAATGGGAAGAATTGGGACAAAAATTGGAAAACTTTTCAGGGACTTTGAAAAAATTTCAACTGGAATTTTAGCAATTTTTTGACGTGAAATTGTAAACATGTTGAAGTGGATTTTGAAAATTCTAGAGAGAATTTTAAAAGCTTCAACAGAATTTCAACAATTTTGAGAGGGATTTGAAAAGTTTCAATGGGAATGGGAAGAATTGGGACAAAAACTGGAAAATTTTTAAGGGACTTTGAAAAAATTTCAACTGGAATTTTAGCCATTTTTTGACGTGAAATTGTAAACATGTGGCCATGGATTTTGAAAATTCTAGAGAGAATTTTAAAAGCTTCAAGAGAATTTCAACAATTTTGAGAGGGATTTGAAAAGTTTCAATGGGAATGGGAAGAATTGGGACAAAAATTGGAAAATTTTTAAGGGACTTTGAAAAAATTTCAACTGGAATTTTAGCCATTTTTTTACATGAAATTGTAAAGATGTGGCCACGGATCTTGAAAATTCTAGAGAGAATTTTAAAAGCTTCAAGAGAATTTCAACAATTTTGAGAGGGATTTGAAAAGTTTCAATGGGAATGGGAAGAATTGGGACAAAAATTGGAAAATTTTTAAGGGACTTTGAAAAAATTTCAACTGGAATTTTAGCCATTTTTTTATGTGAAATTGTAAACATGTGGACATGGATTTTGAAAATTCTAGAGAGAATTTTAAAAGCTTCAAGAGAATTTCAACAATTTTGAGAGGGATTTGAAAAGTTTCAATGGGAATGGGAAGAATTGGGACAAAAATTGGAAAATTTTTAAGGGACTTTAAAAAAATTTCAACTGGAATTTTAGCATTTTTTTACGTGAAATTGTAAACATGTGGCCATGGATTTTGAAAATTCTAGAGAGAATTTTAAAAGCTTCAAGAGAATTTCAACACTTTTGAGAGGGATTTGAAAAGTTTCAATGGGAATGGGAAGAATTGGGACAAAAATTGGAAAATTTTTAAGGGACTTTGAAAAAATTTCAACTGGAATTTTAGCCATTTTTTGACGTGAAATTGTAAACATGTGGACATGGATTTTGAAAATTCTAGAGAGAATTTTAAAAGCTTCAACAGAATTTCAACAATTTTGAGAGGGATTTGAAAAGTTTCAATGGGAATGGGAAGAATTGGGACAAAAATTGGAAAATTGTTAAGGGACTTTGAAAAAATTGCAACTGGAATTTAGCCATTTTTTTATGTGAAATTGTAAACATGTGGACATGGATTTTGAAAATTCTAGAGAGAATTTTAAAAGCTTCAAGAGAATTTCAACAATTTTGAGAGGGATTTGAAAAGTTTCAATGGGAATGGGAAGAATTGGGACAAAAATTGGAAAATTTTTAAGGGACTTTAAAAAAATTTCAACTGGAATTTTAGCATTTTTTTACGTGAAATTGTAAACATGTGGCCATGGATTTTGAAAATTCTAGAGAGAATTTTAAAAGCTTTAACAGAATTTCTACAATTATGAGAGGGATTTGAAAAGTTTCAATGGGAATGGGAAGAATTGGGACAAAAATTGGAAAATTTTTAAGGGACTTTGAAAAAATTTCAACTGGAATTTTAGCCATTTTTTGACGTGAAATTGTAAACATGTGGACATGGATTTTGAAAATTCTAGAGAGAATTTTAAAAGCTTCAAGAGAATTTCAACAATTTTGAGAGGGATTTGAAAAGTTTCAATGGGAATGGGAAGAATTGGGACAAAAATTGGAAAATTTTTAAGGGACTTTGAAAAAATTTCAACTGGAATTTTCGCCATTTTGTTACGTGAAATTGTGAACATGTTGAAGTGGATTTTGAAAATTCTAGAGAGAATTTTAAAAGCTTCAACAGAATTTCAACAATTTTGAGAGGGATTTGAAAAGTTTCAATGGGAATGGGAAGAATTGGGACAAAAATTGGAAAATTTTTAAGGGACTTTGAAAAAATTTCAACTGGAATTTTAGCCATTTTTTGACGTGAAATTGTAAACATGTGGCCATGGATTTTGAAAATTCTAGAGAGAATTTTAAAAGCTTCAACAGAATTTCAACAATTTTGAGAGGGATTTGAAAAGTTTCAATGGGAATGGGAAGAATTGGGACAAAAATTGGAAAATTTTTAAGGGACTTTGAAAAAATTTCAACTGGAATTTTAGCCATTTTTTGACGTGAAATTGTAAACATGTGGACATGGATTTTGAAAATTCTAGAGAGAATTTTAAAAGCTTCAAGAGAATTTCAACAATTTTGAGAGGGATTTGAAAAGTTTCAATGGGAATGGGAAGAATTGGGACAAAAATTGGAAAATTTTTAAGGGACTTTGAAAAAATTTCAACTGGAATTTTAGCCATTTTTTTACCTGAAATTAGTAAACATGTGGCCATGGATTTTGAAAATTCTAGAGAGAATTTTAAAAGCTTCAAGAGAATTTCAACAATTTTGAGAGGGATTTGAAAAGTTTCAATGGGAATGGGAAGAATTGGGACAAAAATTGGAAATTTTTAAGGGACTTTGAAAAAAATTTCAACTGGAATTTTAGCCATTTTGTTACGTGAAATTGTAAACATGTGGCCACGGATCTTGAAAATTCTAGAGAGAATTTTAAAAGCTTCAACAGAATTTCAACAATTTTGAGAGGGATTTGAAAAGTTTCAATGGGAATGGGAAGAATTGGGACAAAAATTGGAAAATTTTTAAGGGACTTTGAAAAAATTTCAACTGGAATTTTAGCCATTTTTTGACGTGAAATTGTAAACATGTGGACATGGATTTTGAAAATTCTAGAGAGAATTTTAAAAGCTTCAACAGAATTTCAACAATTTTGAGAGGGATTTGAAAAGTTTCAATGGGAATGGGAAGAATTGGGACAAAAATTGGAAAATTGTTAAGGGACTTTGAAAAAATTTCAACTGGAATTTTAGCCGTTTTGTTACGTGAAATTGTAAACATGTGGCCACGGATTTTGAAAATTCTAGAGAGAATTTTAAAAGCTTCAAGAGAATTTCAACAATTTTGAGAGGGATTTGAAAAGTTTCAATGGGAATGGGAAGAATTGGGACAAAAATTGGAAAATTTTTAAGGGACTTTGAAAAAATTTCAACTGGAATTTTAGCCATTTTGTTACGTGAAATTGTAAACATGTGGCCATGGATTTTGAAATCTAGAGAGAATTTTAAAAGCTTCAAGAGAATTTCAACAATTTTGAGAGGGATTTGAAAAGTTTCCATGGAATGGGAAGAATTGGGACAAAAATTGGAAAATTTTTAAGGGACTTTGAAAAAATTTCAACTGGAATTTTAGCCATTTTTTGACGTGAAATTGTAAACATGTGGCCATGGATTTTGAAAATTCTAGAGAGAATTTTAAAAAGCTTCAACAGAATTTCAACAATTTTGAGAGGGATTTGAAAAGTTTCAATGGGAATGGGAAGAATTGGGACAAAAATTGGAAAACTTTTCAGGGACTTTGAAAAATTTCAACTGGAATTTTAGCAATTTTTTGACGTGAAATTGTAAACATGTTGAAGTGGATTTTGAAAATTCTAGAGAGAATTTTAAAAGCTTCAACAGAATTTCAACAATTTTGAGAGGGATTTGAAAAGTTTCAATGGGAATGGGAAGAATTGGGACAAAAACTGGAAAATTTTTAAGGGACTTTGAAAAAATTTCAACTGGAATTTTAGCCATTTTTTGACGTGAAATTGTAAACATGTGGCCATGGATTTTGAAAATTCTAGAGAGAATTTTAAAAGCTTCAAGAGAATTTCAACAATTTTGAGAGGGATTTGAAAAGTTTCAATGGGAATGGGAAGAATTGGGACAAAAATTGGAAAATTTTTAAGGGACTTTGAAAAAATTTCAACTGGAATTTTAGCCATTTTTTTATGTGAAATTGTAAACATGTGGACATGGATTTTGAAAATTCTAGAGAGAATTTTAAAAGCTTCAAGAGAATTTCAACAATTTTGAGAGGGATTTGAAAAGTTTCAATGGGAATGGGAAGAATTGGGACAAAAATTGGAAAATTTTTAAGGGACTTTAAAAAAATTTCAACTGGAATTTTAGCATTTTTTACGTGAAATTGTAAACATGTGGCCATGGATTTTGAAAATTCTAGAGAGAATTTTAAAAGCTTCAAGAGAATTTCAACACTTTTGAGAGGGATTTGAAAAGTTTCAATGGGAATGGGAAGAATTGGGACAAAAATTGGAAAATTTTTAAGGGACTTTGAAAAAATTTCAACTGGAATTTTAGCCATTTTTTGACGTGAAATTGTAAACATGTGGACATGGATTTTGAAAATTCTAGAGAGAATTTTAAAAGCTTCAACAGAATTTCAACAATTTTGAGAGGGATTTGAAAAGTTTCAATGGGAATGGGAAGAATTGGGACAAAAATTGGAAAATTGTTAAGGGACTTTGAAAAAATTTCAACTGGAATTTTAGCCATTTTTTTATGTGAAATTGTAAACATGTGGACATGGATTTTGAAAATTCTAGAGAGAATTTTAAAAGCTTCAAGAGAATTTCAACAATTTTGAGAGGGATTTGAAAAGTTTCAATGGGAATGGGAAGAATTGGGACAAAAATTGGAAAATTTTTAAGGGACTTTAAAAAATTTCAACTGGAATTTAGCATTTTTTTACGTGAAATTGTAAACATGTGGCCATGGATTTTGAAAATTCTAGAGAGAATTTTAAAAGCTTTAACAGAATTTCTACAATTATGAGAGGGATTTGAAAAGTTTCAATGGAATGGGAAGAATTGGGACAAAAATTGGAAAATTTTTAAGGGACTTTGAAAAAATTTCAACTGGAATTTTAGCCATTTTTTGACGTGAAATTGTAAACATGTGGACATGGATTTGAAAATTCTAGAGAGAATTTTAAAGCTTCAAGAGAATTTCAACAATTTTGAGAGGGATTTGAAAAGTTTCAATGGGAATGGGAAGAATTGGGACAAAAATTGGAAAATTTTTAAGGGACTTTGAAAAAATTTCAACTGGAATTTTCGCCATTTTGTTACGTGAAATTGTGAACATGTTGAAGTGGATTTTGAAAATTCTAGAGAGAATTTTAAAAGCTTCAACAGAATTTCAACAATTTTGAGAGGGATTTGAAAAGTTTCAATGGGAATGGGAAGAATTGGGACAAAAATTGGAAAATTTTTTAAGGGACTTTGAAAAAATTTCAACTGGAATTTTAGCCATTTTTTGACGTGAAATTGTAAACATGTGGCCATGGATTTTGAAAATTCTAGAGAGAATTTTAAAAGCTTCAACAGAATTTCAACAATTTTGAGAGGGATTTGAAAAGTTTCAATGGGAATGGGAAGAATTGGGACAAAAATTGGAAAATTTTTAAGGGACTTTGAAAAAATTTCAACTGGAATTTTAGCCATTTTTTGACGTGAAATTGTAAACATGTGGACATGGATTTTGAAAATTCTAGAGAGAATTTTAAAAGCTTCAAGAGAATTTCAACAATTTTGAGAGGGATTTGAAAAGTTTCAATGGGAATGGGAAGAATTGGGACAAAAATTGGAAAATTTTTAAGGGACTTTGAAAAAATTTCAACTGGAATTTTAGCCATTTTTTTACCTGAAATTAGTAAACATGTGGCCATGGATTTTGAAAATTCTAGAGAGAATTTTAAAAGCTTCAAGAGAATTTCAACAATTTTGAGAGGGATTTGAAAAGTTTCAATGGGAATGGAAGAATTGGGACAAAAATTGGAAAATTTTTAAGGGACTTTGAAAAAATTTCAACTGGAATTTTAGCCATTTTGTTACGTGAAATTGTAAACATGTGGCCACGGATCTTGAAAATTCTAGAGAGAATTTTAAAAGCTTCAACAGAATTTCAACAATTTTGAGAGGGATTTGAAAAGTTTCAATGGGAATGGGAAGAATTGGGACAAAATTGGAAAATTTTTAAGGGACTTTGAAAAAATTTCAACTGGAATTTTAGCCATTTTTTGACGTGAAATTGTAAACATGTGGACATGGATTTTGAAAATTCTAGAGAGAATTTTAAAAGCTTCAACAGAATTTCAACAATTTTGAGAGGGATTTGAAAAGTTTCAATGGGAATGGGAAGAATTGGGACAAAAATTGGAAAATTGTTAAGGGACTTTGAAAAAATTTCAACTGGAATTTTAGCCGTTTTGTTACGTGAAATTGTAAACATGTGGCCACGGATTTTGAAAATTCTAGAGAGAATTTTAAAAGCTTCAAGAGAATTTCAACAATTTTGAGAGGGATTTGAAAAGTTTCAATGGGAATGGGAAGAATTGGGACAAAAATTGGAAAATTTTTAAGGGACTTTGAAAAAATTTCAACTGGAATTTTAGCCATTTTGTTACGTGAAATTGTAAACATGTGGCCATGGATTTTGAAAATTCTAGAGAGAATTTAAAAGCTTCAAGAGAATTTCAACAATTTTGAGAGGGATTTGAAAAGTTTCCATGGGAATGGGAAGAATTGGGACAAAAATTGGAAAATTTTTAAGGGACTTTGAAAAAATTTCAACTGGAATTTTAGCCATTTTTTGACGTGAAATTGTAAACATGTGGCCATGGATTTTGAAAATTCTAGAGAGAATTTTAAAAGCTTCAACAGAATTTCAACAATTTTGAGAGGGATTTGAAAAGTTTCAATGGGAATGGGAAGAATTGGGACAAAAATTGGAAAACTTTTCAGGGACTTTGAAAAATTTCAACTGGAATTTTAGCAATTTTTTGACGTGAAATTGTAAACATGTTGAAGTGGATTTTGAAAATTCTAGAGAGAATTTTAAAAGCTTCAACAGAATTTCAACAATTTTGAGAGGGATTTGAAAAGTTTCAATGGGAATGGGAAGAATTGGGACAAAAACTGGAAAATTTTTAAGGGACTTTGAAAAAATTTCAACTGGAATTTTAGCCATTTTTTGACGTGAAATTGTAAACATGTGGCCATGGATTTTGAAAATTCTAGAGAGAATTTTAAAAGCTTCAAGAGAATTTCAACAATTTTGAGAGGGATTTGAAAAGTTTCAATGGGAATGGGAAGAATTGGGACAAAAATTGGAAAATTTTTAAGGGACTTTGAAAAAATTTCAACTGGAATTTTAGCCATTTTGTTACATGAAATTGTAAACATGTGGCCACGGATCTTGAAAATTCTAGAGAGAATTTTAAAAGCTTCAAGAGAATTTCAACAATTTTGAGAGGGATTTGAAAAGTTTCAATGGGAATGGGAAGAATTGGGACAAAAATTGGAAAATTTTTAAGGGACTTTGAAAAAATTTCAACTGGAATTTTAGCCATTTTTTGACGTGAAATTGTAAACATGTGGACATGGATTTTGAAAATTCTAGAGAGAATTTTAAAAGCTTCAAGAGAATTTCAACAATTTTGAGAGGGATTTGAAAAGTTTCAATGGGAATGGGAAGAATTGGGACAAAAATTGGAAAATTTTTAAGGGACTTTGAAAAAATTTCAACTGGAATTTTAGCATTTTTTTACGTGAAATTGTAAACATGTGGCCATGGATTTTGAAAATTCTAGAGAGAATTTTAAAAGCTTTAACAGAATTTCTACAATTATGAGAGGGATTTGAAAAAATGGGAAGAATTGGGAGAAAAATTGGAAAATTTTTAAGGGACTTTGAAAAAATTTCAACTGGAATTTTAGCCATTTTTTGACGTGAAATTGTAAACATGTGGACATGGATTTTGAAAATTCTAGAGAGAATTTTAAAAGCTTCAACAGAATTTCAACAATTTTGAGAGGGATTTGAAAAGTTTCAATGGGAATGGGAAGAATTGGGACAAAAATTGGAAAATTGTTAAGGGACTTTGAAAAAATTTCAACTGGAATTTTAGCCATTTTTTGACGTGAACTTGTAAACATGTGGACATGGATTTTGAAAATTCTAGAGAGAATTTTAAAAGCTTCAAGAGAATTTCAACACTTTTGAGAGGGATTTGAAAAGTTTCAATGGGAATGGGAAGAATTGGGACAAAAATTGGAAAATTTTTAAGGGACTTTGAAAAAATTTCAACTGGAATTTTAGCCATTTTTTGACGTGAAATTGTAAACATGTGGACATGGATTTTGAAAATTCTAGAGAGAATTTTAAAAGCTTCAAGAGAATTTCAACAATTTTGAGAGGGATTTGAAAAGTTTCCATGGGAATGGGAAGAATTGGGACAAAAATTGGAAAATTTTTAAGGGACTTTGAAAAAATTTCAACTGGAATTTTAGCCATTTTTTTATGTGAAATTGTAAACATGTGGACATGGATTTTGAAAATTCTAGAGAGAATTTTAAAAGCTTCAAGAGAATTTCAACAATTTTGAGAGGGATTTGAAAAGTTTCAATGGGAATGGGAAGAATTGGGACAAAAATTGGAAAATTTTTAAGGGACTTTAAAAAAATTTCAACTGGAATTTTAGCATTTTTTTACGTGAAATTGTAAACATGTGGCCATGGATTTTGAAAATTCTAGAGAGAATTTTAAAAGCTTCAAGAGAATTTCAACACTTTTGAGAGGGATTTGAAAAGTTTCAATGGGAATGGGAAGAATTGGGACAAAAATTGGAAAATTGTTAAGGGACTTTGAAAAAATTTCAACTGGAATTTTAGCCATTTTTTGACGTGAACTTGTAAACATGTGGACATGGATTTTGAAAATTCTAGAGAGAATTTTAAAAGCTTCAAGAGAATTTCAACACTTTTGAGAGGGATTTGAAAAGTTTCAATGGGAATGGGAAGAATTGGGACAAAAATTGGAAAATTTTTAAGGGACTTTGAAAAAATTTCAACTGGAATTTTAGCCATTTTTTGACGTGAAATTGTAAACATGTGGACATGGATTTTGAAAATTCTAGAGAGAATTTTAAAAGCTTCAAGAGAATTTCAACAATTTTGAGAGGGATTTGAAAAGTTTCCATGGGAATGGGAAGAATTGGGACAAAAATTGGAAAATTTTTAAGGGACTTTGAAAAAATTTCAACTGGAATTTTAGCCATTTTTTTATGTGAAATTGTAAACATGTGGACATGGATTTTGAAAATTCTAGAGAGAATTTTAAAAGCTTCAAGAGAATTTCAACAATTTTGAGAGGGATTTGAAAAGTTTCAATGGGAATGGGAAGAATTGGGACAAAAATTGGAAAATTTTTAAGGGACTTTAAAAAAATTTCAACTGGAATTTTAGCATTTTTTTACGTGAAATTGTAAACATGTGGCCATGGATTTTGAAAATTCTAGAGAGAATTTTAAAAGCTTCAAGAGAATTTCAACACTTTTGAGAGGGATTTGAAAAGTTTCAATGGGAATGGGAAGAATTGGGACAAAAATTGGAAAATTTTTCAGGGACTTTGAAAAAATTTCAACTGGAATTTTAGCAATTTTTTGACGTGAAATTGTAAACATGTGGACATGGATTTTGAAAATTCTAGAGAGAATTTTAAAAGCTTCAAGAGAATTTCAACAATTTTGAGAGGGATTTGAAAAGTTTCAATGGGAATGGGAAGAATTGGGACAAAAATTGGAAAATTTTTAAGGGACTTTGAAAAAATTTCAACTGGAATTTTAGCCATTTTTTGACGTGAAATTGTAAACATGTGGACATGGATTTTGAAAATTCTAGAGAGAATTTTAAAAGCTTCAAGAGAATTTCAACAATTTTGAGAGGGATTTGAAAAGTTTCAATGGGAATGGGAAGAATTGGGACAAAAATTGGAAAATTGTTAAGGGACTTTGAAAAAATTTCAACTGGAATTTTAGCCATTTTGTTACGTGAAATTGTAAACATGTGGACATGGATTTTGAAAATTCTAGAGAGAATTTTAAAAGCTTCAAGAGAATTTCAACAATTTTGAGAGGGATTTGAAAAGTTTCAATGGGAATGGGAAGAATTGGGACAAAAATTGGAAAATTTTTAAGGGACTTTGAAAAAATTTCAACTGGAATTTTAGCCATTTTTTGACGTGAAATTGTAAACCTGTGGCCATGGATTTTGAAAATTCTAGAGAGAATTTTAAAAGCTTCAACAGAATTTCTACAATTTTGAGAGGGATTTGAAAAGTTTCAATGGGAGTGGGAAGAATTGGGACAAAAATTGGAAAATTTTTAAGGGACTTTGAAAAAATTTCAACTGGAATTTTAGCCATTTTTTGACGTGAAATTGTAAACATGTGGCCATGGATTTTGAAAATACTAGAGAGAATTTTAAAAGCTTCAAGAGAATTTCAACACTTTTGAGAGGGATTTGAAAAGTTTCAATGGGAATGGGAAGAATTGGGACAAAAATTGGAAAATTTTTAAGGGACTTTGAAAAAATTTCAACTGGAATTTTAGCAATTTTTTGACGTGAAATTGTAAACATGTGGACATGGATTTTGAAAATTCTAGAGAGAATTTTAAAAGCTTTAACAGAATTTCAACAATTTTGAGAGGGATTTGAAAAGTTTCAATGGGAATGGGAAGAATTGGGACAAAAATTGGAAAATTTTTAAGGGACTTTGAAAAAATTTCAACTGGAATTTTAGCCATTTTTTTATGTGAAATTGTAAACATGTGGACATGGATTTTGAAAATTCTAGAGAGAATTTTAAAAGCTTCAACAGAATTTCAACAATTTTGAGAGGGATTTGAAAAGTTTCAATGGGAATGGGAAGAATTGGGACAAAAATTGGAAAATTTTTAAGGGACTTTGAAAAAATTTCAACTGGAATTTTAGCCATTTTTTGACGTGAAATTGTAAACATGTGGCCATGGATTTTGAAAATTCTAGAGAGAATTTTAAAAGCTTCAAGAGAATTTCAACAATTTTGAGAGGGATTTGAAAAGTTTCAATGGGAATGGGAAGAATTGGGACAAAAATTGGAAAATTTTTAAGGGACTTTGAAAAAATTTCAACTGGAATTTTAGCCATTTTTTGACGTGAAATTGTAAACATGTGGCCATGGATTTTGAAAATTCTAGAGAGAATTTTAAAAGCTTCAAGAGAATTTCAACAATTTTGAGAGGGATTTGAAAAGTTTCAATGGGAATGGGAAGAATTGGGACAAAAATTGGAAAATTTTTAAGGGACTTTGAAAAAATTTCAACTGGAATTTTAGCCATTTTTTGACGTGAAATTGTAAACATGTGGACATGGATTTTGAAAATTCTAGAGAGAATTTTAAAAGCTTCAAGAGAATTTCAACAATTTTGAGAGGGATTTGAAAAGTTTCAATGGGAATGGGAAGAATTGGGACAAAAATTGGAAAATTTTTAAGGGACTTTGAAAAAATTTCAACTGGAATTTTAGCCATTTTTTGACGTGAAATTGTAAACATGTGGACATGGATTTTGAAAATTCTAGAGAGAATTTTAAAAGCTTTAACAGAATTTCTACAATTATGAGAGGGATTTGAAAAGTTTCAATGGGAATGGGAAGAATTGGGACAAAAATTGGAAAATTTTTAAGGGACTTTGAAAAAATTTCAACTGGAATTTTAGCCATTTTTTGACGTGAAATTGTAAACATGTGGACTTGGATTTTGAAAATTCTAGAGAGAATTTTAAGAGCTTCAACAGAATTTCAACAATTTTGAGAGGGATTTGAAAAGTTTCAATGGGAATGGGAAGAATTGGGACAAAAATTGGAAAATTGTTAAGGGACTTTGAAAAAATTTCAACTGGAATTTTAGCCATTTTTTGACGTGAAATTGTAAACATGTGGCCATGGATTTTGAAAATTCTAGAGAGAATTTTAAAAGCTTCAAGAGAATTTCAACAATTTTGAGAGGGATTTGAAAAGTTTCAATGGGAATGGGAAGAATTGGGACAAAAATTGGAAAATTTTTAAGGGACTTTGTAAAAATTTCAACTGGAATTTTAGCCATTTTTTGACGTGAAATTGTAAACATGTGGCCATGGATTTTGAAAATTCTAGAGAGAATTTTAAAAGCTTCAAGAGAATTTCAACAATTTTGAGAGGGATTTGAAAAGTTTCAATGGGAATGGGAAGAATTGGGACAAAAATTGGAAAATTTTTCAGGGACTTTGAAAAAATTTCAACTGGAATTTTAGCCATTTTGTTACGTGAAATTGTGAACATGTTGAAGTGGATTTTGAAAATTCTAGAGAGAATTTTAAAAGCTTCAAGAGAATTTCAACAATTTTGAGAGGGATTTGAAAAGTTTCAATGGGAATGGGAAGAATTGGGACAAAAATTGGAAAATTTTTAAGGGACTTTGAAAAAATTTCAACTGGAATTTTAGCCATTTTTTTACCTGAAATTGTAAACATGTGGCCATGGATTTTGAAAATTCTAGAGAGAATTTTAAAAGCTTCAACAGAATTTCAACAATTTTGAGAGGGATTTGAAAAGTTTCAATGGGAATGGGAAGAATTGGGACAAAAATTGGAAAATTTTTAAGGGACTTTGAAAAAATTTCAACTGGAATTTTAGCCATTTTTTGACGTGAAATTGTAAACATGTTGAAGTGGATTTTGAAAATTCTAGAGAGAATTTTAAAAGCTTCAAGAGAATTTCAACAATTTTGAGAGGGATTTGAAAAGTTTCAATGGGAATGGGAAGAATTGGGACAAAAATTGGAAAATTTTTAAGGGACTTTGAAAAAATTTCAACTGGAATTTTAGCCATTTTTTTACCTGAAATTAGTAAACATGTGGCCATGGATTTTGAAAATTCTAGAGAGAATTTTAAAAGCTTCAAGAGAATTTCAACAATTTTGAGAGGGATTTGAAAAGTTTCAATGGGAATGGGAAGAATTGGGACAAAAATTGGAAAATTTTTAATGGACTTTTAAAAAATTTCAACTGGAATTTTAGCCATTTTTTGACGTGAAATTGTAAACATGTGGACTTGGATTTTGAAAATTCTAGAGAGAATTTTAAGAGCTTCAACAGAATTTCAACAATTTTGAGAGGGATTTGAAAAGTTTCAATGGGAATGGGAAGAATTGGGACAAAAATTGGAAAATTGTTAAGGGACTTTGAAAAAATTTCAACTGGAATTTTAGCCATTTTGTTACGTGAAATTGTAAACATGTGGACATGGATTTTGAAAATTCTAGAGAGAATTTTAAAAGCTTCAAGAGAATTTCAACAATTTTGAGAGGGTTTTGAAAAGTTTCAATGGGAATGGGAAGAATTGGGACAAAAATTGGAAAACTTTTCAGGGACTTTGAAAAAATTTCAACTGGAATTTTAGCAATTTTTTGACGTGAAATTGTAAACATGTGGACATGGATTTTGAAAATTCTAGAGAGAATTTTAAAAGCTTCAACAGAATTTCAACAATTTTGAGAGGGATTTGAAAAGTTTCAATGGGAATGGGAAGAATTGGGACAAAAATTGGAAAATTTTTAAGGGACTTTGAAAAAATTTCAACTGGAATTTTAGCCATTTTGTTACGTGAAATTGTAAACATGTGGCCATGGATTTTGAAAATTCTAGAGAGAATTTTAAAAGCTTCAAGAGAATTTCAACAATTTTGAGAGGGATTTGAAAAGTTTCAATGGGAATGGGAAGAATTGGGACAAAAATTGGAAAACTTTTCAGGGACTTTGAAAAAATTTCAACTGGAATTTTAGCAATTTTTTGACGTGAAATTGTAAACATGTTGAAGTGGATTTTGAAAATTCTAGAGAGAATTTTAAAAGCTTCAACAGAATTTCAACAATTTTGAGAGGGATTTGAAAAGTTTCAATGGGAATGGGAAGAATTGGGACAAAAACTGGAAAATTTTTAAGGGACTTTGAAAAAATTTCAACTGGAATTTTAGCCATTTTGTTACGTGAAATTGTAAACATGTGGCCATGGATTTTGAAAATTCTAGAGAGAATTTTAAAAGCTTCAAGAGAATTTCAACAATTTTGAGAGGGATTTGAAAAGCTTCAATGGGAATGGGAAGAATTGGGACAAAAATTGGAAAATTTTTAAGGGACTTTGAAAAAATTTCAACTGGAATTTTAGCCATTTTGTTACGTGAAATTGTAAACATGTGGCCATGGATTTTGAAAATTCTAGAGAGAATTTTAAAAGCTTCAAGAGAATTTCAACAATTTTGAGAGGGATTTGAAAAGTTTCAATGGGAATGGGAAGAATTGGGACAAAAATTGGAAAATTTTTAAGGGACTTTAAAAAAATTTCAACTGGAATTTTAGCATTTTTTTACGTGAAATTGTAAACATGTGGCCATGGATTTTGAAAATTCTAGAGAGAATTTTAAAAGCTTTAACAGAATTTCTACAATTATGAGAGGGATTTGAAAAGTTTCAATGGGAATGGGAAGAATTGGGACAAAAATTGGAAAATTTTTAAGGGACTTTGAAAAAATTTCAACTGGAATTTTAGCCATTTTTTGACGTGAAATTGTAAACCTGTGGCCATGGATTTTGAAAATTCTAGAGAGAATTTTAAAAGCTTTAACAGAATTTCTACAATTTTGAGAGGGATTTGAAAAGTTTCAATGGGAGTGGGAAGAATTGGGACAAAAATTGGAAAATTTTTAAGGGACTTTGAAAAAATTTCAACTGGAATTTTAGCCATTTTTTGACGTGAAATTGTAAACATGTGGACATGGATTTTGAAAATTCTAGAGAGAATTTTAAAAGCTTCAAGAGAATTTCAACACTTTTGAGAGGGATTTGAAAAGTTTCAATGGGAATGGGAAGAATTGGGACAAAAATTGGAAAATTTTTAAGGGACTTTGAAAAAATTTCAACTGGAATTTTAGCAATTTTTTGACGTGAAATTGTAAACATGTGGACATGGATTTTGAAAATTCTAGAGAGAATTTTAAAAGCTTCAAGAGAATTTCAACAATTTTGAGAGGGATTTGAAAAGTTTCAATGGGAGTGGGAAGAATTGGGACAAAAATTGGAAAATTTTTAAGGGACTTTGAAAAAATTTCAACTGGAATTTTAGCCATTTTTTGACGTGAAATTGTAAACATGTGGACATGGATTTTGAAAATTCTAGAGAGAATTTTAAAAGCTTCAAGAGAATTTCAACACTTTTGAGAGGGATTTGAAAAGTTTCAATGGGAATGGGAAGAATTGGGACAAAAATTGAAAATTTTTAAGGGACTTTGAAAAAATTTCAACTGGAATTTTAGCAATTTTTTGACGTGAAATTGTAAACATGTGGACATGGATTTTGAAAATTCTAGAGAGAATTTTAAAAGCTTCAAGAGAATTTCAACAATTTTGAGAGGGATTTGAAAAGTTTCAATGGGAATGGGAAGAATTGGGACAAAAATTGGAAAATTTTTAAGGGACTTTGAAAAAATTTCAACTGGAATTTTAGCCATTTTGTTACGTGAAATTGTAAACATGTGGCCATGGATTTTGAAAATTCTAGAGAGAATTTTAAAAGCTTCAAGAGAATTTCAACAATTTTGAGAGGGATTTGAAAAGTTTCAATGGGAATGGGAAGAATTGGGACAAAAATTGGAAAACTTTTCAGGGACTTTGAAAAAATTTCAACTGGAATTTTAGCAATTTTTTGACGTGAAATTGTAAACATGTTGAAGTGGATTTTGAAAATTCTAGAGAGAATTTTAAAAGCTTCAACAGAATTTCAACAATTTTGAGAGGGATTTGAAAAGTTTCAATGGGAATGGGAAGAATTGGGACAAAAATTGGAAAATTTTTCAGGGACTTTGAAAAAATTTCAACTGGAATTTTAGCCATTTTTTGACGTGAAATTGTAAACATGTGGCCATGGATTTTGAAAATTCTAGAGAGAATTTTAAAAGCTTCAAGAGAATTTCAACAATTTTGAGAGGGATTTGAAAAGTTTCAATGGGAATGGGAAGAATTGGGACAAAAATTGGAAAATTTTTAAGGGACTTTGAAAAAATTTCAACTGGAATTTTAGCCATTTTGTTACATGAAATTGTAAACATGTGGACATGGATTTTGAAAATTCTAGAGAGAATTTTAAAAGCTTCAAGAGAATTTCAACAATTTTGAGAGGGATTTGAAAAGTTTCAATGGGAATGGGAAGAATTGGGACAAAAATTGGAAAATTTTTAAGGGACTTTAAAAAAATTTCAACTGGAATTTTAGCATTTTTTTACCTGAAATTGTAAACATGTGGCCATGGATTTTGAAAATTCTAGAGAGAATTTTAAAAGCTTCAACAGAATTTCTACAATTATGAGAGGGATTTGAAAAGTTTCAATGGGAATGGGAAGAATTGGGACAAAAATTGGAAAATTTTTAAGGGACTTTGAAAAAATTTCAACTGGAATTTTAGCAATTTTTTGACGTGAAATTGTAAACATGTGGACATGGATTTTGAAAATTCTAGAGAGAATTTTAAAAGCTTTAACAGAATTTCAACAATTTTGAGAGGGATTTGAAAAGTTTCAATGGGAATGGGAAGAATTGGGAGAAAAATTGGAAAATTTTTAAGGGACTTTGAAAAAATTTCAACTGGAATTTTAGCCATTTTTTTATGTGAAATTGTAAACATGTGGACATGGATTTTGAAAATTCTAGAGAGAATTTTAAAAGCTTCAAGAGAATTTCAACAATTTTGAGAGGGATTTGAAAAGTTTCAATGGGAATGGGAAGAATTGGGACAAAAATTGGAAAATTTTTAAGGGACTTTGAAAAAATTTCAACTGGAATTTTAGCCATTTTTTGACGTGAAATTGTAAACATGTGGCCATGGATTTTGAAAATTCTAGAGAGAATTTTAAAAGCTTCAAGAGAATTTCAACAATTTTGAGAGGGATTTGAAAAGTTTCAATGGGAATGGGAAGAATTGGGACAAAAATTGGAAAATTTTTAAGGGACTTTGAAAAAATTTCAACTGGAATTTTAGCCATTTTTTGACGTGAAATTGTAAACATGTGGCCATGGATTTTGAAAATTCTAGAGAGAATTTTAAAAGCTTCAAGAGAATTTCAACAATTTTGAGAGGGATTTGAAAAGTTTCAATGGGAATGGGAAGAATTGGGACAAAAATTGGAAAATTTTTAAGGGACTTTGAAAAAATTTCAACTGGAATTTTAGCCATTTTTTTATGTGAAATTGTAAACATGTGGACATGGATTTTGAAAATTCTAGAGAGAATTTTAAAAGCTTCAAGAGAATTTCAACAATTTTGAGAGGGATTTGAAAAGTTTCAATGGGAATGGGAAGAATTGGGACAAAAATTGGAAAATTTTTAAGGGACTTTAAAAAAATTTCAACTGGAATTTTAGCCATTTTTTTACGTGAAATTGTAAACATGTGGCCATGGATTTTGAAAATTCTAGAGAGAATTTTAAAAGCTTTAACAGAATTTCTACAATTATGAGAGGGATTTGAAAAGTTTCAATGGGAATGGGAAGAATTGGGACAAAAATTGGAAAATTTTTAAGGGACTTTGAAAAAATTTCAACTGGAATTTTAGCCATTTTTTTACCTGAAATTAGTAAACATGTGGCCATGGATTTTGAAAATTCTAGAGAGAATTTTAAAAGCTTCAAGAGAATTTCAACAATTTTGAGAGGGATTTGAAAAGTTTCAATGGGAATGGGAAGAATTGGGACAAAAATTGGAAAATTGTTAAGGGACTTTGAAAAAATTTCAACTGGAATTTTAGCCATTTTGTTACGTGAAATTGTAAACATGTGGACATGGATTTTGAAAATTCTAGAGAGAATTTTAAAAGCTTCAAGAGAATTTCAACAATTTTGAGAGGGATTTGAAAAGTTTCAATGGGAATGGGAAGAATTGGGACAAAAATTGGAAAATTTTTAAGGGACTTTGAAAAAATTTCAACTGGAATTTTAGCCATTTTGTTACGTGAAATTGTGAACATGTTGAAGTGGATTTTGAAAATTCTAGAGAGAATTTTAAAAGCTTCAAGAGAATTTCAACAATTTTGAGAGGGATTTGAAAAGTTTCAATGGGAATGGGAAGAATTGGGACAAAAATTGGAAAATTTTTCAGGGACTTTGAAAAAATTTCAACTGGAATTTTAGCCATTTTTTGACGTGAAATTGTAAACATGTGGACATGGATTTTGAAAATTCTAGAGAGAATTTTAAAAGCTTCAACAGAATTTCAACAATTTTGAGAGGGATTTGAAAAGTTTCCATGGGAATGGGAAGAATTGGGACAAAAATTGGAAAATTTTTAAGGGACTTTGAAAAAATTTCAACTGGAATTTTAGCCATTCTTTGACGTGAAATTGTAAACATGTGGCCATGGATTTTGAAAATTCTAGAGAGAATTTTAAAAGCTTCAAGAGAATTTCAACAATTTTGAGAGGGATTTGAAAAGTTTCAATGGGAATGGGAAGAATTGGGACAAAAATTGGAAAATTTTTAAGGGACTTTGAAAAAATTTCAACTGAATTTTAGCCATTTTTTTACCTGAAATTAGTAAACATGTGGCCATGGATTTTGAAAATTCTAGAGAGAATTTTAAAAGCTTCAAGAGAATTTCAACAATTTTGAGAGGGATTTGAAAAGTTTCAATGGGAATGGGAAGAATTGGGACAAAAATTGGAAAATTTTTAATGGACTTTTAAAAAATTTCAACTGGAATTTTAGCCATTTTGTTACGTGAAATTGTAAACATGTGGCCACGGATCTTGAAAATTCTAGAGAGAATTTTAAAAGCTTCAACAGAATTTCAACAATTTTGAGAGGGATTTGAAAAGTTTCAATGGGAATGGGAAGAATTGGGACAAAAATTGGAAAATTTTTAAGGGACTTTGAAAAAATTTCAACTGGAATTTTAGCCATTTTTTTACGTGAAATTGTAAACATGTGGCCATGGATTTTGAAAATTCTAGAGAGAATTTTAAAAGCTTCAAGAGAATTTCAACACTTTTGAGAGGGATTTGAAAAGTTTCAATGGGAATGGGAAGAATTGGGACAAAAATTGGAAAATTGTTAAGGGACTTTGAAAAAATTTCAACTGGAATTTTAGCCATTTTTTGACATGAAATTGTAAACATGTGGACATGGATTTTGAAAATTCTAGAGAGAATTTTAAAAGCTTCAAGAGAATTTCAACAATTTTGAGAGGGATTTGAAAAGTTTCCATGGGAATGGGAAGAATTGGGACAAAAATTGGAAAATTTTTAAGGGACTTTGAAAAAATTTCAACTGGAATTTTAGCCATTTTTTGACGTGAAATTGTAAACATGTGGCCATGGATTTTGAAAATTCTAGAGAGAATTTTAAAAGCTTCAAGAGAATTTCAACAATTTTGAGAGGGATTTGAAAAGTTTCCATGGGAATGGGAAGAATTGGGAGAAAAATTGGAAAATTTTTAAGGGACTTTGAAAAAATTTCAACTGGAATTTTAGCCATTTTTTGACGTGAAATTGTAAACATGTGGACATGGATTTTGAAAATTCTAGAGAGAATTTTAAAAGCTTCAACAGAATTTCAACAATTTTGAGAGGGATTTGAAAAGTTTCAATGGGAATGGGAAGAATTGGGACAAAAATTGGAAAACTTTTCAGGGACTTTGAAAAAATTTCAACTGGAATTTTAGCAATTTTTTGACGTGAAATTGTAAACATGTTGAAGTGGATTTTGAAAATTCTAGAGAGAATTTTAAAAGCTTCAACAGAATTTCAACAATTTTGAGAGGGATTTGAAAAGTTTCAATGGGAATGGGAAGAATTGGGACAAAAACTGGAAAATTTTTAAGGGACTTTGAAAAAATTTCAACTGGAATTTTAGCCATTTTTTGACGTGAAATTGTAAACATGTGGCCATGGATTTTGAAAATTCTAGAGAGAATTTTAAAAGCTTCAAGAGAATTTCAACAATTTTGAGAGGGATTTGAAAAGTTTCAATGGGAATGGGAAGAATTGGGACAAAAATTGGAAAATTTTTAAGGGACTTTGAAAAAATTTCAACTGGAATTTTAGCCATTTTGTTACGTGAAATTGTAAACATGTGGCCACGGATCTTGAAAATTCTAGAGAGAATTTTAAAAGCTTCAAGAGAATTTCAACAATTTTGAGAGGGATTTGAAAAGTTTCAATGGGAATGGGAAGAATTGGGACAAAAATTGGAAAATTTTTAAGGGACTTTGAAAAAATTTCAGCTGGAATTTTAGCCATTTTTTTATGTGAAATTGTAAACATGTGGCCATGGATTTTGAAAATTCTAGAGAGAATTTTAAAAGCTTCAAGAGAATTTCAACAATTTTGAGAGGGATTTGAAAAGTTTCAATGGGAATGGGAAGAATTGGGACAAAAATTGGAAAATTTTTAAGGGACTTTAAAAAAATTTCAACTGGAATTTTAGCATTTTTTTACGTGAAATTGTAAACATGTGGCCATGGATTTTGAAAACTCTAGAGAGAATTTTAAAAGCTTTAACAGAATTTCTACAATTATGAGAGGGATTTGAAAAGTTTCAATGGGAATGGGAAGAATTCGGACAAAAATTGGAAAATTTTTAAGGGACTTTGAAAAAATTTCAACTGGAATTTTAGCCATTTTTTGACGTGAAATTGTAAACATGTGGACATGGATTTTGAAAATTCTAGAGAGAATTTTAAAAGCTTCAAGAGAATTTCAACAATTTTGAGAGGGATTTGAAAAGTTTCAATGGGAATGGGAAGAATTGGGACAAAAATTGGAAAATTTTTAAGGGACTTTGAAAAAATTTCAACTGGAATTTTAGCCATTTTTTGACGTGAAATTGTAAACATGTGGCCATGGATTTTGAAAATTCTAGAGAGAATTTTAAAAGCTTCAAGAGAATTTCAACAATTTTGAGAGGGATTTGAAAAGTTTCAATGGGAATGGGAAGAATTGGGACAAAAATTGGAAAATTGTTAAGGGACTTTGAAAAAATTTCAACTGGAATTTTAGCCATTTTTTTACGTGAAATTGTAAACATGTGGCCATGGATTTTGAAAATTCTAGAGAGAATTTTAAAAGCTTCAAGAGAATTTCAACAATTTTGAGAGGGATTTGAAAAGTTTCAATGGGAATGGGAAGAATTGGGACAAAAATTGGAAAATTTTTAAGGGACTTTGAAAAAATTTCAACTGGAATTTTAGCAATTTTTTGACGTGAAATTGTAAACCTGTGGCCATGGATTTTGAAAATTTTAGAGAGAATTTTAAAAGCTTTAACAGAATTTCTACAATTTTGAGAGGGATTTGAAAAGTTTCAATGGGAGTGGGAAGAATTGGGACAAAAATTGGAAAATTTTTAAGGGACTTTGAAAAAATTTCAACTGGAATTTTAGCCATTTTTTGACGTGAAATTGTAAACATGTGGACATGGATTTTGAAAATTCTAGAGAGAATTTTAAAAGCTTCAAGAGAATTTCAACAATTTTGAGAGGGATTTGAAAAGTTTCAATGGGAATGGGAAGAATTGGGACAAAAATTGAAAAATTTTTAAGGGACTTTGAAAAAATTTCAACTGGAATTTTAGCAATTTTTTTACGTGAAATTGTAAACATGTTGTAGTGGATTTTGAAAATTCTAGAGAGAATTTTAAAAGCTTTAACAGAATTTCAACAATTTTGAGAGGGATTTGAAAAGTTTCAATGGGAATGGGAAGAATTGGGACAAGAATGGGAAAATTTTTAAGGGACTTTGAAAAAATTTCAACTGGAATTTTAGCCATTTTTTTATGTGAAATTGTAAACATGTGGACATGGATTTTGAAAATTCTAGAGAGAATTTTAAAAGCTTCAACAGAATTTCAACAATTTTGAGAGGGATTTGAAAAGTTTCAATGGGAATGGGAAGAATTGGGACAAAAATTGGAAAATTTTTAAGGGACTTTGAAAAAATTTCAACTGGAATTTTAGCCATTTTTTTTACGTGAAATTGTAAACATGTGGACATGGATTTTGAAAATTCTAGAGAGAATTTTAAAAGCTTCAACAGAATTTCAACAATTTTGAGAGGGATTTGAAAAGTTTCAATGGGAATGGGAAGAATTGGGACAAAAATTGGAAAATTTTTAAGGGACTTTAAAAAAATTTCAACTGGAATTTTAGCAATTTTTTGACGTGAAATTGTAAACATGTGGCCATGGATTTTGAAAATTCTAGAGAGAATTTTAAAAGCTTCAAGAGAATTTCAACAATTTTGAGAGGGATTTGAAAAGTTTCAATGGGAATGGGAAGAATTGGGACAAAAATTGGAAAATTTTTAAGGGACTTTGAAAAAATTTCAACTGGAATTTTAGCCATTTTGTTACGTGAACTTGTAAACATGTGGACATGGATTTTGAAAATTCTAGAGAGAATTTTAAAAGCTTCAAGAGAATTTCAACAATTTTGAGAGGGATTTGAAAAGTTTCAATGGGAATGGGAAGAATTGGGACAAAAATTGGAAAATTTTTAAGGGACTTTGAAAAAATTTCAACTGGAATTTTAGCCATTTTGTTACGTGAAATTGTAAACATGTGGACATGGATTTTGAAAATTCTAGAGAGAATTTTAAAAGCTTCAAGAGAATTTCAACAATTTTGAGAGGGATTTGAAAAGTTTCAATGGGAATGGGAAGAATTGGGACAAAAATTGGAAAACTTTTAAGGGACTTTGAAAAAATTTCAACTGGAATTTTAGCAATTTTTTGACGTGAAATTGTAAACATGTTGAAGTGGATTTTGAAAATTCTAGAGAGAATTTTAAAAGCTTCAAGAGAATTTCAACAATTTTGAGAGGGATTTGAAAATTTTCAATGGGAATGGGAAGAATTGGGACAAAAACTGGAAAATTTTTAAGGGACTTTGAAAAAATTTCAACTGGAATTTTAGCCATTTTTTGACGTGAAATTGTAAACATGTGGCCATGGATTTTGAAAATTCTAGAGAGAATTTTAAAAGCTTCAAGAGAATTTCAACAATTTTGAGAGGGATTTGAAAAGTTTCAATGGGAATGGGAAGAATTGGGACAAAAATTGGAAAATTTTTAAGGGACTTTGAAAAAATTTCAACTGGAATTTTAGCCATTTTTTTATGTGAAATTGTAAACATGTGGACATGGATTTTGAAAATTCTAGAGAGAATTTTAAAAGCTTCAAGAGAATTTCAACAATTTTGAGAGGGATTTGAAAAGTTTCAATGGGAATGGGAAGAATTGGGACAAAAATTGGAAAATTTTTAAGGGACTTTAAAAAAATTTCAACTGGAATTTTAGCCATTTTTTTACGTGAAATTGTAAACATGTGGACATGGATTTTGAAAATTCTAGAGAGAATTTTAAAAGCTTCAACAGAATTTCAACAATTTTGAGAGGGATTTGAAAAGTTTCAATGGGAATGGGAAGAATTGGGACAAAAATTGGAAAATTGTTAAGGGACTTTGAAAAAATTTCAACTGGAATTTTAGCAATTTTTTGACGTGAAATTGTAAACATGTGGCCATGGATTTTGAAAATTCTAGAGAGAATTTTAAAAGCTTCAAGAGAATTTCAACAATTTTGAGAGGGATTTGAAAAGTTTCAATGGGAATGGGAAGAATTGGGACAAAAATTGGAAAATTTTTAAGGGACTTTGAAAAAATTTCAACTGGAATTTTAGCCATTTTTTGACGTGAAATTGTAAACATGTGGACATGGATTTTGAAAATTCTAGAGAGAATTTTAAAAGCTTCAACAGAATTTCTACAATTTTGAGAGGGATTTGAAAAGTTTCAATGGGAGTGGGAAGAATTGGGACAAAAATTGGAAAATTTTTAAGGGACTTTGAAAAAATTTCAACTGGAATTTTAGCCATTTTTTGACGTGAAATTGTAAACATGTGGCCATGGATTTTGAAAATTCTAGAGAGAATTTTAAAAGCTTCAAGAGAATTTCAACACTTTTGAGAGGGATTTGAAAAGTTTCAATGGGAATGGGAAGAATTGGGACAAAAATTGGAAAATTTTTAAGGGACTTTGAAAAAATTTCAACTGGAATTTTAGCCATTTTTTTACATGAAATTGTAAACATGTGGACATGGATTTTGAAAATTCTAGAGAGAATTTTAAAAGCTTCAACAGAATTTCAACAATTTTGAGAGGGATTTGAAAAGTTTCAATGGGAATGGGAAGAATTGGGACAAAAATTGGAAAATTTTTAAGGGACTTTGAAAAAATTTCAACTGGAATTTTAGCCATTTTTTGACGTGAAATTGTAAACATGTGGCCATGGATTTTGAAAATTCTAGAGAGAATTTTAAAAGCTTCAACAGAATTTCAACAATTTTGAGAGGGATTTGAAAAGTTTCCATGGGAATGGGAAGAATTGGGACAAAAATTGGAAAATTTTTAAGGGACTTTGAAAAAATTTCAACTGGAATTTTAGCCATTTTTTTACATGAAATTGTAAACATGTGGCCATGGATTTTGAAAATTCTAGAGAGAATTTTAAAAGCTTCAAGAGAATTTCAACAATTTTGAGAGGGATTTGAAAAGTTTCAATGGGAATGGGAAGAATTGGGACAAAAATTGGAAAATTTTTAAGGGACTTTGAAAAAATTTCAACTGGAATTTTAGCCATTTTTTGACGTGAAATTGTAAACATGTGGACATGGATTTTGAAAATTCTAGAGAGAATTTTAAAAGCTTCAAGAGAATTTCAACAATTTTGAGAGGGATTTGAAAAGTTTCAATGGGAATGGGAAGAATTGGGACAAAAATTGGAAAATTTTTAAGGGACTTTGAAAAAATTTCAACTGGAATTTTAGCCATTTTGTTACGTGAAATTGTAAACATGTGGCCATGGATTTTGAAAATTCTAGAGAGAATTTTAAAAGCTTCAAGAGAATTTCAACAATTTTGAGAGGGATTTGAAAAGTTTCAATGGGAATGGGAAGAATTGGGACAAAAATTGGAAAATTTTGAAGGGACTTTGAAAAAATTTCAACTGGAATTTTAGCCATTTTTTGACGTGAAATTGTAAACATGTGGCCATGGATTTTGAAAATTCTAGAGAGAATTTTAAAAGCTTCAAGAGAATTTCAACAATTTTGAGAGGGATTTGAAAAGTTTCAATGGGAATGGGAAGAATTGGGACAAAAATTGGAAAACTTTTAAGGGACTTTGAAAAAATTTCAACTGGAATTTTAGCAATTTTTTTACGTGAAATTGTAAACATGTGGACATGGATTTTGAAAATTCTAGAGAGAATTTTAAAAGCTTCAAGAGAATTTCAACAATTTTGAGAGGGATTTGAAAAGTTTCAATGGGAATGGGAAGAATTGGGACAAAAATTGGAAAATTTTTAAGGGACTTTGAAAAAATTTCAACTGGAATTTTAGCCATTTTTTGACGTGAAATTGTAAACATGTGGACATGGATTTTGAAAATTCTAGAGAGAATTTTAAAAGCTTCAACAGAATTTCAACAATTTTGAGAGGGATTTGAAAAGTTTCAATGGGAATGGGAAGAATTGGGACAAAAATTGGAAAATTTTTAAGGGACTTTGAAAAAATTTCAACTGGAATTTTAGCAATTTTTTGACGTGAAATTGTAAACATGTGGACATGGATTTTGAAAATTCTAGAGAGAATTTTAAAAGATTCAACAGAATTTCAACAATTTTGAGAGGGATTTGAAAAGTTTCAATGGGAATGGGAAGAATTGGGACAAAAATTGGAAAATTTTTAAGGGACTTTGAAAAAATTTCAACTGGAATTTTAGCAATTTTTTTACATGAAATTGTAAACATGTGGACATGGATTTTGAAAATTCTAGAGAGAATTTTAAAAGCTTCAAGAGAATTTCAACAATTTTGAGACGGATTTGAAAAGTTTCAATGGGAATGGGAAGAATTGGGACAAAAATTGGAAAATTTTTCAGGGACTTTGAAAAAATTTCAACTGGAATTTTAGCCATTTTTTGACGTGAAATTGTAAACATGTGGCCATGGATTTTGAAAATTCTAGAGAGAATTTTAAAAGCTTCAAGAGAATTTCAACAATTTTGAGAGGGATTTGAAAAGTTTCAATGGGAATGGGAAGAATTGGGACAAAAATTGGAAAATTTTTAAGGGACTTTGAAAAAATTTCAACTGGAATTTTAGCCATTTTTTGACGTGAAATTGTAAACATGTGGACATGGATTTTGAAAATTCTAGAGAGAATTTTAAAAGCTTCAAGA
Source organism: Streptopelia decaocto (assembly GCF_964273445.1). Taxonomy (NCBI): domain Eukaryota; kingdom Metazoa; phylum Chordata; class Aves; order Columbiformes; family Columbidae; genus Streptopelia; species Streptopelia decaocto. The sequence goes on along the minus strand of NW_028116877.1, from coordinate 44,750 downwards.
GAATTTCAACAATTTTGAGAGGGATTTGAAAAGTTTCAATGGGAATGGGAAGAATTGGGACAAAAATTGGAAAATTTTTAAGGGACTTTGAAAAAATTTCAACTGGAATTTTAGCAATTTTGTTACGTGAAATTGTAAACATGTGGCCATGGATTTTGAAAATTCTAGAGAGAATTTTAAAAGCTTCAACAGAATTTCAACAATTTTGAGAGTGATTTGAAAAGTTTCAATGGGAATGGGAAGAATTGGGACACAAATTGGAAAATTTTTAAAGGACTTTGAAAAAATTTCAACTGGAATTTTAGCAATTTTTTTACGTGAAATTGTAAACATGTGGCCATGGATTTTGAAAATTCTAGAGAGAATTTTAAAAGCTTCAAGAGAATTTCAACAATTTTGAGAGGGATTTGAAAAGTTTCCATGGGAATGGGAAGAATTGGGACAAAAATTGGAAAATTTTTAAGGGACTTTGAAAAAATTTCAACTGGAATTTTAGCCATTTTTTGACGTGAAATTGTGAACATGTGGACATGGATTTTGAAAATTCTAGAGAGAATTTTAAAAGCATCAACAGAATTTCAACAATTTTGAGAGGGATTTGAAAAGTTTCAATGGGAATGGGAAGAATTGGGACAAAAATTGGAAAATTTTTAAGGGACTTTGAAAAAATTTCAACTGGAATTTTAGCCATTTTTTGACGTGAAATTGTAAACATGTGGCCATGGATTTTGAAAATTCTAGAGAGAATTTTAAAAGCTTCAACAGAATTTCAACAATTTTGAGAGGGATTTGAAAAGTTTCAATGGGAATGGGAAGAATTGGGACAAAAATGGGAAAATTTTTAAGGGACTTTGAAAAAATTTCAACTGGAATTTTAGCCATATTTTACGTGAAATTGTGAACATGTTGAAGTGGATTTTAAAAATTCTAGAGAGAATTTTAAAAGCTTCAAGAGAATTTCAACAATTTTGAGAGGGATTTGAAAAGTTTCAATGGGAATGGGAAGAATTGGGACAAAAATTGGAAAATTTTTAAGGGACTTTGAAAAAATTTCAACTGGAATTTTGGCCTTTTTTTTACGTGAAATTGTAAACATGTGGCCATGGATTTTGAAAATTCTAGAGAGAATTTTAAAAGCTTCAACAGAATTTCAACAATTTTGAGAGGGATTTGAAAAGTTTCAATGGGAATGGGAAGAATTGGGACAAAAATTGGAAAACTTTTCAGGGACTTTGAAAAAATTTCAACTGGAATTTTAGCAATTTTTTTACATGAAATTGTAAACATGTGGCCATGGATTTTGAAAATTCTAGAGAGAATTTTAAAAGCTTCAACAGAATTTCAACAATTTTGAGAGGGATTTGAAAAGTTTCAATGGGAATGGGAAGAATTGGGACAAAAATTGGAAAATTTTTCAGGGACTTTGAAAAAATTTCAACTGGAATTTTAGCAATTTTTTGACGTGAAATTGTAAACATGTGGCCATGGATTTTGAAAATTCTAGAGAGAATTTTAAAAGCTTCAAGAGAATTTCAACAATTTTGAGAGGGATTTGAAAAGTTTCAATGGGAATGGGAAGAATTGGGACAAAAATTGGAAAATTTTTAAGGGACTTTGAAAAAATTTCAACTGGAATTTTAGCCATTTTTTGACGTGAAATTGTAAACATGTGGCCATGGATTTTGAAAATTCTAGAGAGAATTTTAAAAGCTTCAAGAGAATTTCAACACTTTTGAGAGGGATTTGAAAAGTTTCAATGGGAATGGGAAGAATTGGGACAAAAATTGGAAAATTTTTAAAGGACTTTGAAAAAATTTCAACTGGAATTTTAGCCATTTTTTACGTGAAATTGTAAACATGTGGCCATGGATTTTGAAAATTCTAGAGAGAATTTTAAAAGCTTCAAGAGAATTTCAACAATTTTGAGAGGGATTTGAAAAGTTTCAATGGGAATGGGAAGAATTGGGACAAAAATTGGAAAATTTTTAAGGGACTTTGAAAAAATTTCAACTGGAATTTTAGCCGTTTTTTTACGTGAAATTGTAAACATGTGGCCATGGATTTTGAAAATTCTAGAGAGAATTTTAAAAGCTTCAAGAGAATTTCAACAATTTTGAGAGGGATTTGAAAAGTTTCAATGGGAATGGGAAGAATTGGGACAAAAATTGGAAAATTTTTAAGGGACTTTGAAAAAATTTCAACTGGAATTTTAGCCATTTTTTGACGTGAAATTGTAAACATGTTGAAGTGGATTTTGAAAATTCTAGAGAGAATTTTAAAAGCTTCAAGAGAATTTCAACAATTTTGAGAGGGATTTGAAAAGTTTCAATGGGAATGGGAAGAATTGGGACAAAAATTGGAAAATTTTTAAAGGACTTTGAAAAAATTTCAACTGGAATTTTAGCCATTTTTTTACGTGAAATTGTAAACATGTGGCCATGGATTTTGAAAATTCTAGAGAGAATTTTAAAAGCTTCAACAGAATTTCAACAATTTTGAGAGGGATTTGAAAAGTTTCAATGGGAATGGGAAGAATTGGGACAAAAATTGGAAAATTTTTAAAGGACTTTGAAAAATTTCAACTGGAATTTTAGCCATTTTTTGACGTGAAATTGTAAACATGTGGCCATGGATTTTGAAAATTCTAGAGAGAATTTTAAAAGCTTCAACAGAATTTCAACAATTTTGAGAGGGATTTGAAAAGTTTCAATGGGAATGGGAAGAATTGGGACAAAAATTGGAAAATTTTGAAGGGACTTTGAAAAAATTTCAACTGGAATTTTAGCCATTTTTTTACGTGAAATTGTAAACATGTGGCCATGGATTTTGAAAATTCTAGAGAGAATTTTAAAAGCTTCAAGAGAATTTCAACGATTTTGAGAGGGATTTGAAAAGTTTCAATGGGAATGGGAAGAATTGCGACAAAAATTGGAAAATTTTTAAGGGACTTTGAAAAAATTTCAACTGGAATTTTAGCCATTTTGTTACGTGAAATTGTGAACATGTGGACATGGATTTTGAAAATTCTAGAGAGAATTTTAAAAGCTTCAAGAGAATTTCAACAATTTTGAGAGGGATTTGAAAAGTTTCAATGGGAATGGGAAGAATTGGGACAAAAATTGGAAAATTTTTAAGGGACTTTGAAAAAATTTCAACTGGAATTTTAGCCGTTTTTTTACGTGAAATTGTAAACATGTGGCCATGGATTTTGAAAATTCTAGAGAGAATTTTAAAAGCTTCAAGAGAATTTCAACAATTTTGAGAGGGATTTGAAAAGTTTCAATGGGAATGGGAAGAATTGGGACAAAAATTGGAAAATTTTTAAGGGACTTTGAAAAAATTTCAACTGGAATTTTAGCCATTTTTTGACGTGAAATTGTAAACATGTTGAAGTGGATTTTGAAAATTCTAGAGAGAATTTTAAAAGCTTCAAGAGAATTTCAACACTTTTGAGAGGGATTTGAAAAGTTTCAATGGGAATGGGAAGAATTGGGACAAAAATTGGAAAATTTTTAAAGGACTTTGAAAAAATTTCAACTGGAATTTTAGCCATTTTTTACGTGAAATTGTAAACATGTGGCCATGGATTTTGAAAATTCTAGAGAGAATTTTAAAAGCTTCAAGAGAATTTCAACAATTTTGAGAGGGATTTGAAAAGTTTCAATGGGAATGGGAAGAATTGGGACAAAAATTGGAAAATTTTTAAGGGACTTTGAAAAAATTTCAACTGGAATTTTAGCCGTTTTTTTACGTGAAATTGTAAACATGTGGCCATGGATTTTGAAAATTCTAGAGAGAATTTTAAAAGCTTCAAGAGAATTTCAACAATTTTGAGAGGGATTTGAAAAGTTTCAATGGGAATGGGAAGAATTGGGACAAAAATTGGAAAATTTTTAAGGGACTTTGAAAAAATTTCAACTGGAATTTTAGCCATTTTTTGACGTGAAATTGTAAACATGTTGAAGTGGATTTTGAAAATTCTAGAGAGAATTTTAAAAGCTTCAAGAGAATTTCAACAATTTTGAGAGGGATTTGAAAAGTTTCAATGGGAATGGGAAGAATTGGGACAAAAATTGGAAAATTTTTAAAGGACTTTGAAAAAATTTCAACTGGAATTTTAGCCATTTTTTTACGTGAAATTGTAAACATGTGGCCATGGATTTTGAAAATTCTAGAGAGAATTTTAAAAGCTTCAACAGAATTTCAACAATTTTGAGAGGGATTTGAAAAGTTTCAATGGGAATGGGAAGAATTGGGACAAAAATTGGAAAATTTTTAAAGGACTTTGAAAAATTTCAACTGGAATTTTAGCCATTTTTTGACGTGAAATTGTAAACATGTGGCCATGGATTTTGAAAATTCTAGAGAGAATTTTAAAAGCTTCAACAGAATTTCAACAATTTTGAGAGGGATTTGAAAAGTTTCAATGGGAATGGGAAGAATTGGGACAAAAATTGGAAAATTTTGAAGGGACTTTGAAAAAATTTCAACTGGAATTTTAGCCATTTTTTTACGTGAAATTGTAAACATGTGGCCATGGATTTTGAAAATTCTAGAGAGAATTTTAAAAGCTTCAAGAGAATTTCAACGATTTTGAGAGGGATTTGAAAAGTTTCAATGGGAATGGGAAGAATTGCGACAAAAATTGGAAAATTTTTAAGGGACTTTGAAAAAATTTCAACTGGAATTTTAGCCATTTTGTTACGTGAAATTGTGAACATGTGGACATGGATTTTGAAAATTCTAGAGAGAATTTTAAAAGCTTCAAGAGAATTTCAACAATTTTGAGAGGGATTTGAAAAGTTTCAATGGGAATGGGAAGAATTGGGACAAAAATTGGAAAATTTTTAAGGGACTTTGAAAAAATTTCAACTGGAATTTTAGCCGTTTTTTTACGTGAAATTGTAAACATGTGGCCATGGATTTTGAAAATTCTAGAGAGAATTTTAAAAGCTTCAAGAGAATTTCAACAATTTTGAGAGGGATTTGAAAAGTTTCCATGGGAATGGGAAGAATTGGAACAAAAATTGGAAAATTTTTAAGGGACTTTGAAAAAATGTCAACTGGAATTTTATCCATTTTTTGACGTGAAATTGTGAACATGTTGAATTGGATTTTGAAAATTCTAGAGAGAATTTTAAAAGCTTCAACAGAATTTCAACAATTTTGAGAGGGATTTGAAAAGTTTCAATGGGAATGGGAAGAATTGGGACAAAAATTGGAAAATTTTTAAAGGACTTTGAAAAAATTTCAACTGGAATTTTAGCCATTTTTTACGTGAAATTGTAAACATGTGGCCATGGATTTTGAAAATTCTAGAGAGAATTTTAAAAGCTTCAACAGAATTTCAACAATTTTGAGAGGGATTTGAAAAGTTTCAATGGGAATGGGAAGAATTGGGACAAAAATTGGAAAATTTTTAAGGGACTTTGAAAAAATTTCAGCTGGAATTTTAGCAATTTTTTGACGTGAAATTGTAAACATGTGGCCATGGATTTTGAAAATTCTAGAGAGAATTTTAAAAGCTTCAAGAGAATTTCAACAATTTTGAGAGGGATTTGAAAAGTTTCAATGGGAATGGGAAGAATTGGGACAAAAATTGGAAAATTTTTAAGGGACTTTGAAAAAATTTCAACTGGAATTTTAGCCATTTTTTGACGTGAAATTGTAAACATGTGGACATGGATTTTGAAAATTCTAGAGAGAATTTTAAAAGCTTCAAGAGAATTTCAACAATTTTGAGAGGGATTTGAAAAGTTTCAATGGGAATGGGAAGAATTGGGACAAAAATTGGAAAATTGTTAAGGGACTTTGAAAAAATTTCAACTGGAATTTTAGCCATTTTTTGACGTGAAATTGTAAACATGTGGACATGGATTTTGAAAATTCTAGAGAGAATTTTAAAAGCTTCAAGAGAATTTCAACAATTTTGAGAGGGATTTGAAAAGTTTCAATGGGAATGGGAAGAATTGGGACAAAAATTGGAAAATTTTTAAAGGACTTTGAAAAAATTTCAACTGGAATTTTAGCCATTTTTTACGTGAAATTGTAAACATGTGGCCATGGATTTTGAAAATTCTAGAGAGAATTTTAAAAGCTTCAACAGAATTTCAACAATTTTGAGAGGGATTTGAAAAGTTTCAATGGGAATGGGAAGAATTGGGACAAAAATTGGAAAATTTTTAAGGGACTTTGAAAAAATTTCAGCTGGAATTTTAGCAATTTTTTGACGTGAAATTGTAAACATGTGGCCATGGATTTTGAAAATTCTAGAGAGAATTTTAAAAGCTTCAAGAGAATTTCAACAATTTTGAGAGGGATTTGAAAAGTTTCAATGGGAATGGGAAGAATTGGGACAAAAATTGGAAAATTTTTAAGGGACTTTGAAAAAATTTCAACTGGAATTTTAGCCATTTTTTGACGTGAAATTGTAAACATGTGGCCATGGATTTTGAAAATTCTAGAGAGAATTTTAAAAGCTTCAAGAGAATTTCAACAATTTTGAGAGGGATTTGAAAAGTTTCAATGGGAATGGGAAGAATTGGGACAAAAATTGGAAAATTTTGAAGGGACTTTGAAAAAATTTCAACTGGAATTTTAGCCATTTTTTGACGTGAAATTGTAAACATGTGGCCATGGATTTTGAAAATTCTAGAGAGAATTTTAAAAGCTTCAAGAGAATTTCAACAATTTTGAGAGGGATTTGAAAAGTTTCAATGGGAATGGGAAGAATTGGGACAAAAATTGGAAAATTTTTAAGGGACTTTGAAAAAATTTCAACTGGAATTTTAGCCATTTTTTGACGTGAAATTGTGAACATGTTGAAGTGGATTTTGAAAATTCTAGAGAGAATTTTAAAAGCTTCAACAGAATTTCAACAATTTTGAGAGGGATTTGAAAAGTTTCAATGGGAATGGGAAGAATTGGGACAAAAATTGGAAAATTTTTAAGGGACTTTGAAAAAATTTCAACTGGAATTTTAGCCATTTTTTTACGTGAAATTGTAAACATGTGGCCATGGATTTTGAAAATTCTAGAGAGAATTTTAAAAGCTTCAAGAGAATTTCAACAATTTTGAGAGGGATTTGAAAAGTTTCCATGGGAATGGGAAGAATTGGGACAAAAATTGGAAAATTTTTAAGGGACTTTGAAAAAATGTCAACTGGAATTTTAGCCATTTTTTGACGTGAAATTGTGAACATGTTGAAGTGGATTTTGAAAATTCTAGAGAGAATTTTAAAAGCTTCAACAGAATTTCAACAATTTTGAGAGGGATTTGAAAAGTTTCAATGGGAATGGGAAGAATTGGGACAAAAATTGGAAAATTTTTAAAGGACTTTGAAAAAATTTCAACTGGAATTTTAGCCATTTTTTGACGTGAAATTGTAAACATGTGGCCATGGATTTTGAAAATTCTAGAGAGAATTTTAAAAGCTTCAACAGAATTTCAACAATTTTGAGAGGGATTTGAAAAGTTTCAATGGGAATGGGAAGAATTGGGACAAAAATTGGAAAATTTTGAAGGGACTTTGAAAAAATTTCAACTGGAATTTTAGCCATTTTTTGACGTGAAATTGTAAACATGTGGACATGGATTTTGAAAATTCTAGAGAGAATTTTAAAAGCTTCAAGAGAATTTCAACGATTTTGAGAGGGATTTGAAAAGTTTCAATGGGAATGGGAAGAATTGCGACAAAAATTGGAAAATTTTTAAGGGACTTTGAAAAAATTTCAACTGGAATTTTAGCCATTTTTTGACGTGAAATTGTGAACATGTTGAAGTGGATTTTGAAAATTCTAGAGAGAATTTTAAAAGCTTCAACAGAATTTCAACAATTTTGAGAGGGATTTGAAAAGTTTCAATGGGAATGGGAAGAATTGGGACAAAAATTGGAAAATTTTTAAGGGACTTTGAAAAAATTTCAACTGGAATTTTAGCCGTTTTTTTACGTGAAATTGTAAACATGTGGCCATGGATTTTGAAAATTCTAGAGAGAATTTTAAAAGCTTCAAGAGAATTTCAACAATTTTGAGAGGGATTTGAAAAGTTTCCATGGGAATGGGAAGAATTGGGACAAAAATTGGAAAATTTTTAAGGGACTTTGAAAAAATGTCAACTGGAATTTTAGCCATTTTTTGACGTGAAATTGTGAACATGTTGAAGTGGATTTTGAAAATTCTAGAGAGAATTTTAAAAGCTTCAAGAGAATTTCAACAATTTTGAGAGGGATTTGAAAAGTTTCAATGGGAATGGGAAGAATTGGGACAAAAATTGGAAAATTTTTAAGGGACTTTGAAAAAATTTCAACTGGAATTTTAGCCATTTTTTGACGTGAAATTGTAAACATGTGGACATGGATTTTGAAAATTCTAGAGAGAATTTTAAAAGCTTCAACAGAATTTCAACAATTTTGAGAGGGATTTGAAAAGTTTCAATGGGAATGGGAAGAATTGGGACAAAAATTGGAAAAATTTTAAGGGACTTTGAAAAAATTTCAACTGGAATTTTAGCCATTTTGTTACGTGAAATTGTAAACATGTGGCCATGGATTTTGAAAATTCTAGAGAGAATTTTAAAAGCTTCAAGAGAATTTCAACAATTTTGAGAGGGATTTGAAAAGTTTCAATGGGAATGGGAAGAATTGGGACAAAAATTGGAAAATTTTTAAGGGACTTTGAAAAATTTCAACTGGAATTTTAGCCATTTTTTGACGTGAAATTGTAAACATGTGGCCATGGATTTTGAAAATTCTAGAGAGAATTTTAAAAGCTTCAACAGAATTTCAACAATTTTGAGAGGGATTTGAAAAGTTTCAATGGGAATGGGAAGAATTGGGACAAAAATTGGAAAATTTTGAAGGGACTTTGAAAAAATTTCAACTGGAATTTTAGCCATTTTTTGACGTGAAATTGTAAACATGTGGCCATGGATTTTGAAAATTCTAGAGAGAATTTTAAAAGCTTCAACAGAATTTCAACAATTTTGAGAGGGATTTGAAAAGTTTCAATGGGAATGGGAAGAATTGGGACAAAAATTGGAAAACTTTTAAGGGACTTTGAAAAAATTTCAACTGGAATTTTAGCCATTTTGTTACGTGAAATTGTGAACATGTTGAAGTGGATTTTGAAAATTCTAGAGAGAATTTTAAAAGCTTCAACAGAATTTCAACAATTTTGAGAGGGATTTGAAAAGTTTCAATGGGAATGGGAAGAATTGGGACAAAAATTGGAAAATTTTTAAGGGACTTTGAAAAAATTTCAACTGGAATTTTAGCCATTTTTTGACGTGAAATTGTAAACATGTGGACATGGATTTTGAAAATTCTAGAGAGAATTTTAAAAGCTTCAAGAGAATTTCAACAATTTTGAGAGGGATTTGAAAAGTTTCAATGGGAATGGGAAGAATTGGGACAAAAATTGGAAAATTGTTAAGGGACTTTGAAAAAATTTCAACTGGAATTTTAGCCATTTTTTGACGTGAAATTGTAAACATGTGGACATGGATTTTGAAAATTCTAGAGAGAATTTTAAAAGCTTCAAGAGAATTTCAACAATTTTGAGAGGGATTTGAAAAGTTTCAATGGGAATGGGAAGAATTGGGACAAAAATTGGAAAATTTGTAAGGGACTTTGAAAAAATTTCAACTGGAATTTTAGCCATTTTGTTACGTGAAATTGTAAACATGTGGCCACGGATCTTGAAAATTCTAGAGAGAATTTTAAAAGCTTCAACAGAATTTCAACAATTTTGAGAGGGATTTGAAAAGTTTCAATGGGAATGGGAAGAATTGGGACAAAAATTGGAAAATTTTTAAGGGACTTTGAAAAAATTTCAACTGGAATTTTAGCCATTTTTTGACGTGAAATTGTAAACATGTGGACATGGATTTTGAAAATTCTAGAGAGAATTTTAAAAGCTTCAAGAGAATTTCAACAATTTTGAGAGGGATTTGAAAAGTTTCAATGGGAATGGGAAGAATTGGGACAAAAATGGGAAAATTTTTAAGGGACTTTGAAAAAATTTCAACTGGAATTTTAGCCATTTTTTTTACGTGAAATTGTAAACATGTGGCCATGGATTTTGAAAATTCTAGAGAGAATTTTAAAAGCTTTAACAGAATTTCAACAATTTTGAGAGGGATTTGAAAAGTTTCAATGGGAATGGGAAGAATTGGGACAAAAATTGGAAAATTTTTAAGGGACTTTGAAAAAATTTCAACTGGAATTTTAGCCATTTTGTTACGTGAAATTGTAAACATGTGGCCACGGATCTTGAAAATTCTAGAGAGAATTTTAAAAGCTTCAACAGAATTTCAACAATTTTGAGAGGGATTTGAAAAGTTTCAATGGGAATGGGAAGAATTGGGACAAAAATTGGAAAATTTTTAAGGGACTTTGAAAAAATTTCAACTGGAATTTTAGCCATTTTGTTACGTGAAATTGTAAGCATGTGGACATGGATTTTGAAAATTCTAGAGAGAATTTTAAAAGCTTCAAGAGAATTTCAACAATTTTGAGAGGGATTTGAAAAGTTTCAATGGGAATGGGAAGAATTGGGACAAAAATTGGAAAACTTTTAAGGGACTTGGAAAAAATTTCAACTGGAATTTTAGCCATTTTTTGACGTGAACTTGTAAACATGTGGACATGGATTTTGAAAATTCTAGAGAGAATTTTAAAAGCTTCAACAGAATTTCAACAATTTTGAGAGGGATTTGAAAAGTTTCAATGGGAATGGAAAGAATTGGGACAAAAAATGGAAAATTTTTCAGGGACTTTGAAAAAATTTCAACTGGAATTTTAGCCATTTTTTGACGTGAAATTGTAAACATGTGGACATGGATTTTGAAAATTCTAGAGAGAATTTTAAAAGCTTCAAGAGAATTTCAACAATTTTGAGAGGGATTTGAAAAGTTTCAATGGGAATGGGAAGAATTGGGACAAAAATTGGAAAATTAATAAGGGACTTTGAAAAAATTTCAGCTGGAATTTTAGCCATTTTTTGACGTGAAATTGTAAACATGTGGCCATGGATTTTGAAAATTCTAGAGAGAATTTTAAAAGCTTTAACAGAATTTCTACAATTTTGATAGGGATTTGAAAAGTTTCAATGGGAATGGGAAGAATTGGGACAAAAATTGGAAAATTTTTAAGGGACTTTGAAAAAATTTCAACTGGAATTTTAGCAATTTTTTGACGTGAAATTGTAAACATGTTGAAGTGGATTTTGAAAATTCTAGAGAGAATTTTAAAAGCTTCAACAGAATTTCAACAATTTTGAGAGGGATTTGAAAAGTTTCAATGGGAAAGGGAAGAATTGGGACAAAAATTGGAAAATTTTTAAGGGACTTTGAAAAAATTTCAACTGGAATTTTAGCCATTTTTGTTACGTGAAATTGTAAACATGTGGCCATGGATTTTGAAAATTCTAGAGAGAATTTTAAAAGCTTCAAGAGAATTTCAACAATTTTGAGAGGGATTTGAAAAGTTTCAATGGGAATGGGAAGAATTGGGACAAAAATGGGAAAATTTTAAGGGACTTTGAAAAAATTTCAACTGGAATTTTAGCCATTTTTTTTACGTGAAATTGTAAACATGTGGCCATGGATTTTGAAAATTCTAGAGAGAATTTTAAAAGCTTCAACAGAATTTCAACAATTTTGAGAGGGATTTGAAAAGTTTCAATGGGAATGGGAAGAATTGGGACAAAAATTGGAAAATTTTTAAGGGACTTTGAAAAAATTTCAACTGGAATTTTAGCCATTTTTTGACGTGAAATTGTAAACATGTGGCCATGGATTTTGAAAATTCTAGAGAGAATTTAAAAGCTTCAAGAGAATTTCTACAATTTTGAGAGGGATTTGAAAAGTTTCAATGGGAATGGGAAGAATTGGGACAAAAATTGGAAAATTGTTAAGGGACTTTGAAAAAATTTCAACTGGAATTTTAGCCATTTTGTTACGTGAAATTGTAAACATGTGGACATGGATTTTGAAAATTCTAGAGAGAATTTTAAAAGCTTCAAGAGAATTTCAACAATTTTGAGAGGGATTTGAAAAGTTTCAATGGGAATGGGAAGAATTGGGGACAAAAATTGGAAAATTGTTAAGGGACTTCGAAAAAATTTCAACTGGAATTTTAGCAATTTTTTTACGTGAAATTGTAAACATGTGGCCATGGATTTTGAAAATTCTAGAGAGAATTTTAAAAGCTTCAAGAGAATTTCAACAATTTTGAGAGGGATTTGAAAAGTTTCAATGGGAATGGGAAGAATTGGGACAAAAATTGGAAAATTTTGAAGGGACTTTGAAAAATTTCAACTGGAATTTTAGCCATTTTTTGACGTGAAATTGTAAACATGTGGACATGGATTTTGAAAATTCTAGAGAGAATTTTAAAAGATTCAACAGAATTTCAACAATTTTGAGAGGGATTTGAAAAGTTTCAATGGGAATGGGAAGAATTGGGACAAAAATTGGAAAATTTTTAAGGGACTTTGAAAAAATTTCAACTGGAATTTTAGCAATTTTTTTACATGAAATTGTAAACATGTGGACATGGATTTTGAAAATTCTAGAGAGAATTTTAAAAGCTTCAAGAGAATTTCAACAATTTTGAGAGGGATTTGAAAAGTTTCAATGGGAATGGGAAGAATTGGGACAAAAATTGGAAAATTTTTCAGGGACTTTGAAAAAATTTCAACTGGAATTTTAGCCATTTTTTTATGTGAAATTGTAAACATGTGGCCATGGATTTTGAAAATTCTAGAGAGAATTTTAAAAGCTTCAAGAGAATTTCAACACTTTTGAGAGGGATTTGAAAAGTTTCAATGGGAATGGGAAGAATTGGGACAAAAATTGGAAAATTTTTAAGGGACTTTGAAAAAATTTCAACTGGAATTTTAGCCATTTTGTTACGTGAAATTGTAAACATGTGGCCACGGATCTTGAAAATTCTAGAGAGAATTTTAAAAGCTTCAACAGAATTTCAACAATTTTGAGAGGGATTTGAAAAGTTTCAATGGGAATGGGAAGAATTGGGACAAAAATTGGAAAATTTTTAAGGGACTTTGAAAAAATTTCAACTGGAATTTTAGCCATTTTGTTACGTGAAATTGTAAGCATGTGGACATGGATTTTGAAAATTCTAGAGAGAATTTTAAAAGCTTCAAGAGAATTTCAACAATTTTGAGAGGGATTTGAAAAGTTTCAATGGGAATGGGAAGAATTGGGACAAAAATTGGAAAACTTTTAAGGGACTTGGAAAAAATTTCAACTGGAATTTTAGCCATTTTTTGACGTGAACTTGTAAACATGTGGACATGGATTTTGAAAATTCTAGAGAGAATTTTAAAAGCTTCAACAGAATTTCAACAATTTTGAGAGGGATTTGAAAAGTTTCAATGGGAATGGAAAGAATTGGGACAAAAATTGGAAAATTTTTCAGGGACTTTGAAAAAATTTCAACTGGAATTTTAGCCATTTTTTGACGTGAAATTGTAAACATGTGGACATGGATTTTGAAAATTCTAGAGAGAATTTTAAAAGCTTCAAGAGAATTTCAACAATTTTGAGAGGGATTTGAAAAGTTTCAATGGGAATGGGAAGAATTGGGACAAAAATTGGAAAATTAATAAGGGACTTTGAAAAAATTTCAGCTGGAATTTTAGCCATTTTTTGACGTGAAATTGTAAACATGTGGCCATGGATTTTGAAAATTCTAGAGAGAATTTTAAAAGCTTTAACAGAATTTCTACAATTTTGATAGGGATTTGAAAAGTTTCAATGGGAATGGGAAGAATTGGGACAAAAATTGGAAAATTTTTAAGGGACTTTGAAAAAATTTCAACTGGAATTTTAGCAATTTTTTGACGTGAAATTGTAAACATGTTGAAGTGGATTTTGAAAATTCTAGAGAGAATTTTAAAAGCTTCAACAGAATTTCAACAATTTTGAGAGGGATTTGAAAAGTTTCAATGGGAAAGGGAAGAATTGGGACAAAAATTGGAAAATTTTTAAGGGACTTTGAAAAAATTTCAACTGGAATTTTAGCCATTTTTGTTACGTGAAATTGTAAACATGTGGCCATGGATTTTGAAAATTCTAGAGAGAATTTTAAAAGCTTCAAGAGAATTTCTACAATTTTGAGAGGGATTTGAAAAGTTTCAATGGGAATGGGAAGAATTGGGACAAAAATTGGAAAATTGTTAAGGGACTTTGAAAAAATTTCAACTGGAATTTTAGCCATTTTGTTACGTGAAATTGTAAACATGTGGACATGGATTTTGAAAATTCTAGAGAGAATTTTAAAAGCTTCAAGAGAATTTCAACAATTTTGAGAGGGATTTGAAAAGTTTCAATGGGAATGGGAAGAATTGGGACAAAAATTGGAAAATTGTTAAGGGACTTTGAAAAAATTTCAACTGGAATTTTAGCAATTTTTTTACGTGAAATTGTAAACATGTGGCCATGGATTTTGAAAATTCTAGAGAGAATTTTAAAAGCTTCAAGAGAATTTCAACAATTTTGAGAGGGATTTGAAAAGTTTCAATGGGAATGGGAAGAATTGGGACAAAAATTGGAAAATTTTGAAGGGACTTTGAAAAAATTTCAACTGGAATTTTAGCCATTTTTTGACGTGAAATTGTAAACATGTGGACATGGATTTTGAAAATTCTAGAGAGAATTTTAAAAGATTCAACAGAATTTCAACAATTTTGAGAGGGATTTGAAAAGTTTCAATGGGAATGGGAAGAATTGGGACAAAAATTGGAAAATTTTTAAGGGACTTTGAAAAAATTTCAACTGGAATTTTAGCAATTTTTTTACATGAAATTGTAAACATGTGGACATGGATTTTGAAAATTCTAGAGAGAATTTTAAAAGCTTCAAGAGAATTTCAACAATTTTGAGAGGGATTTGAAAAGTTTCAATGGGAATGGGAAGAATTGGGACAAAAATTGGAAAATTTTTCAGGGACTTTGAAAAAATTTCAACTGGAATTTTAGCCATTTTTTTATGTGAAATTGTAAACATGTGGCCATGGATTTTGAAAATTCTAGAGAGAATTTTAAAAGCTTCAAGAGAATTTCAACACTTTTGAGAGGGATTTGAAAAGTTTCAATGGGAATGGGAAGAATTGGGACAAAAATTGGAAAATTTTTAAGGGACTTTGAAAAAATTTCAACTGGAATTTTAGCCATTTTTTGACGTGAAATTGTGAACATGTTGAAGTGGATTTTGAAAATTCTAGAGAGAATTTTAAAAGCTTCAACAGAATTTCAACAATTTTGAGAGGGATTTGAAAAGTTTCAATGGGAATGGGAAGAATTGGGACAAAAATTGGAAAATTTTTAAGGGACTTTGAAAAAATTTCAACTGGAATTTTAGCCGTTTTTTTACGTGAAATTGTAAACATGTGGCCATGGATTTTGAAAATTCTAGAGAGAATTTTAAAAGCTTCAAGAGAATTTCAACAATTTTGAGAGGGATTTGAAAAGTTTCCATGGGAATGGGAAGAATTGGGACAAAAATTGGAAAATTTTTAAGGGACTTTGAAAAAATTTCAACTGGAATTTTAGCAATTTATTTACGTGAAATTGTGAACATGTGGACATGGATTTTAAAAATTCTAGAGAGAATTTTAAAAGCTTCAACAGAATTTCAACAATTTTGAGAGTGATTTGAAAAGTTTCAATGGGAATGGGAAGAATTGGGACAAAAATTGTAAAATTTTTAAAGGACTTTGAAAAAATTTCAACTGGAATTTTAGCAATTTTTTTACGTGAAATTGTAAACATGTGGCCATGGATTTTGAAAATTCTAGAGAGAATTTTAAAAGCTTCAAGAGAATTTCAACAATTTTGAGAGCGATTTGAAAAGTTTCCATGGGAATGGGAAGAATTGGGACAAAAATTGGAAAATTTTTAAGGGACTTTGAAAAAATTTCAACTGGAATTTTAGCAATTTTTTGACGTGAAATTGTGAACATGTGGACATGGATTTTGAAAATTCTAGAGAGAATTTTAAAAGCTTCAAGAGAATTTCAACAATTTTGAGAGGGATTTGAAAAGTTTCAATGGGAATGGGAAGAATTGGGACAAAAATTGGAAAATTTTTAAGGGACTTTGAAAAAATTTCAACTGGAATTTTAGCCATATTTTACGTGAAATTGTGAACATGTTGAAGTGGATTTTGAAAATTCTAGAGAGAATTTTAAAAGCTTCAACAGAATTTCAACAATTTTGAGAGGGATTTGAAAAGTTTCAATGGGAATGGGAAGAATTGGGACAAAAATTGGAAAATTTTTAAGGGACTTTGAAAAAATTTCAACTGGAATTTTGGCCATTTTTTTACGTGAAATTGTAAACATGTGGCCATGGATTTTGAAAATTCTAGAGAGAATTTTAAAAGCTTCAAGAGAATTTCAACAATTTTGAGAGGGATTTGAAAAGTTTCCATGGGAATGGGAAGAATTGGGACAAAAATTGGAAAATTTTTAAGGGACTTTGAAAAAATTTCAACTGGAATTTTAGCCATTTTTTGACGTGAAATTGTAAACATGTGGACATGGATTTTGAAAATTCTAGAGAGAATTTTAAAAGCTTCAAGAGAATTTCAACAATTTTGAGAGGGATTTGAAAAGTTTCAATGGGAATGGGAAGAATTGGGACAAATATTGGAAAATTTTTCAGGGACTTTGAAAAAATTTCAACTGGAATTTTAGCCATTTTTTGACGTGAAATTGTAAACATGTGGCCATGGATTTTGAAAATTCTAGAGAGAATTTTAAAAGCTTCAACAGAATTTCAACAATTTTGAGAGGGATTTGAAAAGTTTCAATGGGAATGGGAAGAGTTGGGACAAAAATTGGAAAATTTTGAAGGGACTTTGAAAAAATTTCAACTGGAATTTTAGCAATTTTTTACGTGAAATTGTAAACATGTGGCCATGGATTTTGAAAATTCTAGAGAGAATTTTAAAAGCTTCAAGAGAATTTCAACAATTTTGAGAGGGATTTGAAAAGTTTCAATGGGAATGGGAAGAATTGTGACAAAAATTGGAAAATTTTTAAAGGACTTTGAAAAAATTTCAACTGGAATTTTAGCCATTTTTTACGTGAAATTGTAAACATGTGGCCATGGATTTTGAAAATTCTAGAGAGAATTTTAAAAGCTTCAACAGAATTTCAACAATTTTGAGAGGGATTTGAAAAGTTTCAATGGGAATGGGAAGAATTGGGACAAAAATTGGAAAATTTTTAAGGGACTTTGAAAAAATTTCAACTGGAATTTTAGCCGTTTTTTTACGTGAAATTGTAAACATGTGGCCATGGATTTTGAAAATTCTAGAGAGAATTTTAAAAGCTTCAAGAGAATTTCAACAATTTTGAGAGGGATTTGAAAAGTTTCAATGGGAATGGGAAGAATTGGGACAAAAATTGGAAAATTTTTAAGGGACTTTGAAAAAATTTCAACTGGAATTTTAGCAATTTATTTACGTGAAATTGTGAACATGTGGACATGGATTTTGAAAATTCTAGAGAGAATTTTAAAAGCTTCAACAGAATTTCAACAATTTTGAGAGTGATTTGAAAAGTTTCAATGGGAATGGGAAGAATTGGGACAAAAATTGTAAAATTTTTAAAGGACTTTGAAAAAATTTCAACTGGAATTTTAGCAATTTTTTTACGTGAAATTGTAAACATGTGGCCATGGATTTTGAAAATTCTAGAGAGAATTTTAAAAGCTTCAAGAGAATTTCAACAATTTTGAGAGGGATTTGAAAAGTTTCCATGGGAATGGGAAGAATTGGGACAAAAATTGGAAAATTTTTAAGGGACTTTGAAAAAATTTCAACTGGAATTTTAGCAATTTTTTGACGTGAAATTGTGAACATGTGGACATGGATTTTGAAAATTCTAGAGAGAATTTTAAAAGCTTCAAGAGAATTTCAACAATTTTGAGAGGGATTTGAAAAGTTTCAATGGGAATGGGAAGAATTGGGACAAAAATTGGAAAATTTTTAAGGGACTTTGAAAAAATTTCAACTGGAATTTTAGCCATTTTTTGACGTGAAATTGTAAACATGTGGCCATGGATTTTGAAAATTCTAGAGAGAATTTTAAAAGCTTCAACAGAATTTCAACAATTTTGAGAGGGATTTGAAAAGTTTCAATGGGAATGGGAAGAATTGGGACAAAAATGGGAAAATTTTTAAGGGACTTTGAAAAAATTTCAACTGGAATTTTAGCCATATTTTACGTGAAATTGTGAACATGTTGAAGTGGATTTTGAAAATTCTAGAGAGAATTTTAAAAGCTTCAACAGAATTTCAACAATTTTGAGAGGGATTTGAAAAGTTTCAATGGGAATGGGAAGAATTGGGACAAAAATTGGAAAATTTTTAAGGGACTTTGAAAAAATTTCAACTGGAATTTTGGCCATTTTTTTACGTGAAATTGTAAACATGTGGCCATGGATTTTGAAAATTCTAGAGAGAATTTTAAAAGCTTCAACAGAATTTCAACAATTTTGAGAGGGATTTGAAAAGTTTCCATGGGAATGGGAAGAATTGGGACAAAAATTGGAAAATTTTTAAGGGACTTTGAAAAAATTTCAACTGGAATTTTAGCCATTTTTTGACGTGAAATTGTAAACATGTGGCCATGGATTTTGAAAATTCTAGAGAGAATTTTAAAAGCTTCAACAGAATTTCAACAATTTTGAGAGGGATTTGAAAAGTTTCAATGGGAATGGGAAGAATTGGGACAAATATTGGAAAATTTTTAAGGGACTTTGAAAAAATTTCAACTGGAATTTTAGCAATTTTTTTATGTGAAATTGTAAACATGTGGCCATGGATTTTGAAAATTCTAGAGAGAATTTTAAAAGCTTCAAGAGAATTTCAACAATTTTGAGAGGGATTTGAAAAGTTTCAATGGGAATGGGAAGAATTGCGACAAAAATTGGAAAATTTTTAAAGGACTTTGAAAAAATTTCAACTGGAATTTTAGCCATTTTTTGACGTGAAATTGTGAACATGTTGAAGTGGATTTTGAAAATTCTAGAGAGAATTTTAAAAGCTTCAACAGAATTTCAACAATTTTGAGAGGGATTTGAAAAGTTTCAATGGGAATGGGAAGAATTGGGACAAAAATTGGAAAATTTTTCAGGGACTTTGAAAAAATTTCAACTGGAATTTTAGCCGTTTTTTTACGTGAAATTGTAAACATGTGGCCATGGATTTTGAAAATTCTAGAGAGAATTTTAAAAGCTTCAAGAGAATTTCAACAATTTTGAGAGGGATTTGAAAAGTTTCCATGGGAATGGGAAGAATTGGGACAAAAATTGGAAAATTTTTAAGGGACTTTGAAAAAATTTCAACTGGAATTTTAGCCATTTTTTGACATGAAATTGTGAACATGTTGAAGTGGATTTTGAAAATTCTAGAGAGAATTTTAAAAGCTTCAACAGAATTTCAACAATTTTGAGAGGGATTTGAAAAGTTTCAATGGGAATGGGAAGAATTGGGACAAAAATTGGAAAATTTTTAAGGGACTTTGAAAAAATTTCAACTGGAATTTTAGCCATTTTTTTACGTGAAATTGTAAACATGTGGCCATGGATTTTGAAAATTCTAGAGAGAATTTTAAAAGCTTCAACAGAATTTCAACAATTTTGAGAGGGATTTGAAAAGTTTCAATGGGAATGGGAAGAATTGGGACAAAAATTGGAAAATTTTTAAGGGACTTTGAAAAAATTTCAACTGGAATTTTAGCCATTTTGTTTCGTGAAATTGTAAACATGTGGCCATGGATTTTGAAAATTCTAGAGAGAATTTTAAAAGCTTCAAGAGAATTTCAACAATTTTGAGAGGGATTTGAAAAGTTTCAATGGGAATGGGAAGAATTGGGACAAAAATTGGAAAATTTTTAAGGGACTTTGAAAAAATTTCAACTGGAATTTTAGCCATTTTTTGACGTGAAATTGTAAACATGTGGCCATGGATTTTGAAAATTCTAGAGAGAATTTTAAAAGCTTCAAGAGAATTTCAACAATTTTGAGAGGGATTTGAAAAGTTTCAATGGGAATGGGAAGAATTGGGACAAAAATTGGAAAATTGTTAAGGGACTTTGAAAAAATTTCAACTGGAATTTTAGCCATTTTGTTACGTGAAATTGTGAACATGTTGAAGTGGATTTTGAAAATTCTAGAGAGAATTTTAAAAGCTTCAACAGAATTTCAACAATTTTGAGAGGGATTTGAAAAGTTTCAATGGGAATGGGAAGAATTGGGACAAAAATTGGAAAATTTTTAAGGGACTTTGAAAAAATTTCAACTGGAATTTTAGCCATTTTTTGACGTGAAATTGTAAACATGTGGCCATGGATTTTGAAAATTCTAGAGAGAATTTTAAAAGCTTCAAGAGAATTTCAACAATTTTGAGAGGGATTTGAAAAGTTTCAATGGGAATGGGAAGAATTGGGACAAAAATTGGAAAATTTTTAAGGGACTTTGAAAAAATTTCAACTGGAATTTTAGCAATTTTTTTATGTGAAATTGTAAACATGTGGCCATGGATTTTGAAAATTCTAGAGAGAATTTTAAAAGCTTCAAGAGAATTTCAACGATTTTGAGAGGGATTTGAAAAGTTTCAATGGGAATGGGAAGAATTGCGACAAAAATTGGAAAATTTTTAAGGGACTTTGAAAAAATTTCAACTGGAATTTTAGCCATTTTTTGACGTGAAATTGTAAACATGTTGAAGTGGATTTTGAAAATTCTAGAGAGAATTTTAAAAGCTTCAACAGAATTTCAACAATTTTGAGAGGGATTTGAAAAGTTTCAATGGGAATGGGAAGAATTGGGACAAAAATTGGAAAATTTTTAAGGGACTTTGAAAAAATTTCAACTGGAATTTTAGCCGTTTTTTTACGTGAAATTGTAAACATGTGGCCATGGATTTTGAAAATTCTAGAGAGAATTTTAAAAGCTTCAAGAGAATTTCAACAATTTTGAGAGGGATTTGAAAAGTTTCCATGGGAATGGGAAGAATTGGGACAAAAATTGGAAAATTTTTAAGGGACTTTGAAAAAATTTCAACTGGAATTTTAGCCATTTTTTGACATGAAATTGTGAACATGTTGAAGTGGATTTTGAAAATTCTAGAGAGAATTTTAAAAGCTTCAACAGAATTTCAACAATTTTGAGAGGGATTTGAAAAGTTTCAATGGGAATGGGAAGAATTGGGACAAAAATTGGAAAATTTTTAAGGGACTTTGAAAAAATTTCAACTGGAATTTTAGCCATTTTTTTACGTGAAATTGTAAACATGTGGCCATGGATTTTGAAAATTCTAGAGAGAATTTTAAAAGCTTCAACAGAATTTCAACAATTTTGAGAGGGATTTGAAAAGTTTCAATGGGAATGGGAAGAATTGGGACAAAAATTGGAAAATTTTTAAGGGACTTTGAAAAAATTTCAACTGGAATTTTAGCCATTTTGTTTCGTGAAATTGTAAACATGTGGCCATGGATTTTGAAAATTCTAGAGAGAATTTTAAAAGCTTCAACAGAATTTCAACAATTTTGAGAGGGATTTGAAAAGTTTCAATGGGAATGGGAAGAATTGGGACAAAAATTGGAAAATTTTTAAGGGACTTTGAAAAAATTTCAACTGGAATTTTAGCCATTTTTTTACGTGAAATTGTAAACATGTGGCCATGGATTTTGAAAATTCTAGAGAGAATTTTAAAAGCTTCAAGAGAATTTCAACAATTTTGAGAGGGATTTGAAAAGTTTCAATGGGAATGGGAAGAATTGGGACAAAAATTGGAAAATTTTTAAGGGACTTTGAAAAAATTTCAACTGGAATTTTAGCCATTTTTTGACGTGAAATTGTAAACATGTGGACATGGATTTTGAAAATTCTAGAGAGAATTTTAAAAGCTTCAAGAGAATTTCAACAATTTTGAGAGGGATTTGAAAAGTTTCAATGGGAATGGGAAGAATTGGGACAAAAATTGGAAAATTTTTAAGGGACTTTGAAAAAATTTCAACTGGAATTTTAGCCATTTTGTTACGTGAAATTGTAAACATGTGGCCATGGATTTTGAAAATTCTAGAGAGAATTTTAAAAGCTTCAACAGAATTTCAACAATTTTGAGAGGGATTTGAAAAGTTTCAATGGGAATGGGAAGAATTGGGACAAAAATTGGAAAATTTTTAAGGGACTTTGAAAAAATTTCAACTGGAATTTTAGCCATTTTTTTACGTGAAATTGTAAACATGTGGCCATGGATTTTGAAAATTCTAGAGAGAATTTTAAAAGCTTCAAGAGAATTTCAACAATTTTGAGAGGGATTTGAAAAGTTTCAATGGGAATGGGAAGAATTGGGACAAAAATTGGAAAATTTTTAAGGGACTTTGAAAAAATTTCAACTGGAATTTTAGCCATTTTTTGACGTGAAATTGTAAACATGTGGACATGGATTTTGAAAATTCTAGAGAGAATTTTAAAAGCTTCAAGAGAATTTCAACAATTTTGAGAGGGATTTGAAAAGTTTCAATGGGAATGGGAAGAATTGGGACAAAAATTGGAAAATTTTTAAGGGACTTTGAAAAAATTTCAACTGGAATTTTAGCCATTTTTTGACGTGAAATTGTAAACATGTGGACATGGATTTTGAAAATTCTAGAGAGAATTTTAAAAGCTTCAAGAGAATTTCAACAATTTTGAGAGGGATTTGAAAAGTTTCAATGGGAATGGGAAGAATTGGGACAAAAATTGGAAAATTTTTAAGGGACTTTGAAAAAATTTCAACTGGAATTTTAGCCATTTTTTGACGTGAAATTGTAAACATGTGGACATGGATTTTGAAAATTCTAGAGAGAATTTTAAAAGCTTCAAGAGAATTTCAACAATTTTGAGAGGGATTTGAAAAGTTTCAATGGGAATGGGAAGAATTGGGACAAAAATTGGAAAATTTTTAAGGGACTTTGAAAAAATTTCAACTGGAATTTTAGCCATTTTGTTACGTGAAATTGTAAACATGTGGACATGGATTTTGAAAATTCTAGAGAGAATTTTAAAAGCTTCAACAGAATTTCAACAATTTTGAGAGGGATTTGAAAAGTTTCAATGGGAATGGGAAGAATTGGGACAAAAATTGGAAAATTTTTAAGGGACTTTGAAAAAATTTCAACTGGAATTTTAGCCATTTTTTGACGTGAAATTGTAAACATGTGGACATGGATTTTGAAAATTCTAGAGAGAATTTTAAAAGCTTCAAGAGAATCTCAACAATTTTGAGAGGGATTTGAAAAGTTTCCATGGGAATGGGAAGAATTGGGACAAAAATTGGAAAATTTTTAAGGGACTTTGAAAAAATTTCAACTGGAATTTTAGCAATTTTTTGACGTGAAATTGTAAACATGTGGCCATGGATTTTGAAAATTCTAGAGAGAATTTTAAAAGCTTCAAGAGAATTTCAACAATTTTGAGAGGGATTTGAAAAGTTTCAATGGGAATGGGAAGAATTGGGACAAAAATTGGAAAATTTTTAAGGGACTTTGAAAAAATTTCAACTGGAATTTTAGCCATTTTTTGACGTGAAATTGTGAACATGTGGACATGGATTTTGAAAATTCTAGAGAGAATTTTAAAAGCTTCAAGAGAATTTCAACAATTTTGAGAGGGATTTGAAAAGTTTCAATGGGAATGGGAAGAATTGGGACAAAAATTGGAAAATTTTTAAGGGACTTTGAAAAAATTTCAACTGGAATTTTAGCCATTTTTTTACGTGAAATTGTAAACATGTGGCCATGGATTTTGAAAATTCTAGAGAGAATTTTAAAAGCTTCAACAGAATTTCAACAATTTTGAGAGGGATTTGAAAAGTTTCAATGGGAATGGGAAGAATTGGGACAAAAATTGGAAAATTTTTAAGGGACTTTGAAAAAATTTCAACTGGAATTTTAGCAATTTTTTTACGTGAAATTGTAAACATGTGGCCATGGATTTTGAAAATTCTAGAGAGAATTTTAAAAGCTTCAACAGAATTTCAACAATTTTGAGAGGGATTTGAAAAGTTTCAATGGGAATGGGAAGAATTGGGACAAAAATTGGAAAATTTTTAAAGGACTTTGAAAAAATTTCAACTGGAATTTTAGCCATTTTTTGACGTGAAATTGTGAACATGTGGCCATGGATTTTGAAAATTCTAGAGAGAATTTTAAAAGCTTCAAGAGAATTTCAACAATTTTGAGAGGGATTTGAAAAGTTTCAATGGGAATGGGAAGAATTGGGACAAAAATTGGAAAATTTTTAAGGGACTTTGAAAAAATTTCAACTGGAATTTTAGCCATTTTTTGACATGAAATTGTAAACATGTGGCCATTGATTTTGAAAATTCTAGAGAGAATTTTAAAAGCTTCAAGAGAATTTCAACAATTTTGAGAGGGATTTGAAAAGTTTCAATGGGAATGGGAAGAATTGGGACAAAAATTGGAAAATTTTTCAGGGACTTTGAAAAAATTTCAACTGGAATTTTAGCAATTTATTTACGTGAAATTGTAAACATGTGGCCATGGATTTTGAAAATTCTAGAGAGAATTTTAAAAGCTTCAAGAGAATTTCAACAATTTTGAGAGGGATTTGAAAAGTTTCAATGGGAATGGGAAGAATTGGGACAAAAATTGGAAAATTTTTCAGGGACTTTGAAAAAATTTCAACTGGAATTTTAGCCATTTTTTGACGTGAAATTGTAAACATGTGGCCATGGATTTTGAAAATTCTAGAGAGAATTTTAAAAGCTTCAAGAGAATTTCAACAATTTTGAGAGGGATTTGAAAAGTTTCAATGGGAATGGGAAGAATTGGGACAAAAATTGGAAAATTTTTAAGGGACTTTGAAAAAATTTCAACTGGAATTTTAGCCATTTTGTTACGTGAAATTGTAAACATGTGGACATGGATTTTGAAAATTCTAGAGAGAATTTTAAAAGCTTCAAGAGAATCTCAACAATTTTGAGAGGATTTGAAAAGTTTCAATGGGAATGGGAAGAATTGGGTCAAAAATTGGAACATTTTTAAGGGACTTTGAAAAAATTTCAACTGGAATTTTAGCCATTTTTTTTACGTGAAATTGTAAACATGTGGACATGGATTTTGAAAACTCTAGAGAGAATTTAAAAAGCTTCAACAGAATTTCAACAATTTTGAGAGGGATTTGAAAAGTTTCAATGGGAATGGGAAGAATTGGGACAAAAATTGGAAAATTTTGAAGGGACTTTGAAAAAATTTCAACTGGAATTTTAGCCATTTTTTGACGTGAAATTGTAAACATGTGGCCATGGATTTTGAAAATTCTAGAGAGAATTTTAAAAGCTTCAAGAGAATTTCAACAATTTTGAGAGGGATTTGAAAAGTTTCAATGGGAATGGGAAGAATTGGGACAAAAATTGGAAAATTTTTAAGGGACTTTGAAAAAATTTCAACTGGAATTTTAGCCATTTTTTGACGTGAAATTGTAAACATGTGGACATGGATTTTGAAAATTCTAGAGAGAATTTTAAAAGCTTCAAGAGAATTTCAACAATTTTGAGAGGGATTTGAAAAGTTTCAATGGGAATGGGAAGAATTGGGACAAAAATTGGAAAATTTTTAAGGGACTTTGAAAAAATTTCAACTGGAATTTTAGCCATTTTTTGACGTGAAATTGTAAACATGTGGACATGGATTTTGAAAATTCTAGAGAGAATTTTAAAAGTTTCAACAGAATTTCAACAATTTTGAAAGGGATTTGAAAAGTTTCAATGGGAATGGGAAGAATTGGGACAAAAATTGGAAAATTTTTCAGGGACTTTGAAAAAATTTCAACTGGAATTTTAGCCATTTTTTGACGTGAAATTGTAAACATGTGGCCATGGATTTTGAAAATTCTAGAGAGAATTTTAAAAGCTTCAAGAGAATTTCAACAATTTTGAGAGGGATTTGAAAAGTTTCCATGGGAATGGGAAGAATTGGGACAAAAATTGGAAAATTTTTAAGGGACTTTGAAAAAATTTCAACTGGAATTTTAGCAATTATTTGACGTGAAATTGTAAACATGTGGCCATGGATTTTGAAAATTCTAGAGAGAATTTTAAAAGCTTCAAGAGAATTTCAACAATTTTGAGAGGGATTTGAAAAGTTTCCATGGGAATGGGAAGAATTGGGACAAAAATTGGAAAATTTTTAAGGGACTTTGAAAAAATTTCAACTGGAATTTTAGCAATTTTTTTTACGTGAAATTGTAAACATGTGGACATGGATTTTGAAAATTCTAGAGAGAATTTTAAAAGCTTCAACAGAATTTCAACAATTTTGAGAGGGATTTGAAAAGTTTCAATGGGAATGGGAAGAATTGGGACAAAAATTGGAAAATTTTTAAGGGACTTTGAAAAAATTTCAACTGGAATTTTAGCCATTTTTTTACATGAAATTGTAAACATGTGGCCATGGATTTTGAAAATTCTAGAGAGAATTTTAAAAGCTTCAAGAGAATTTCAACAATTTTGAGAGGGATTTGAAAAGTTTCAATGGGAATGGGAAGAATTGGGACAAAAATTGGAAAATTTTTCAGGGACTTTGAAAAAATTTCAACTGGAATTTTAGCCATTTTTTGACGTGAAATTGTAAACATGTGGCCATGGATTTTGAAAATTCTAGAGAGAATTTTAAAAGCTTCAAGAGAATTTCAACAATTTTGAGAGGGATTTGAAAAGTTTCAATGGGAATGGGAAGAATTGGGACAAAAATTGGAAAATTTTTAAGGGACTTTGAAAAAATTTCAACTGGAATTTTAGCCATTTTGTTACGTGAAATTGTAAACATGTGGACATGGATTTTGAAAATTCTAGAGAGAATTTTAAAAGCTTCAAGAGAATCTCAACAATTTTGAGAGGGATTTGAAAAGTTTCAATGGGAATGGGAAGAATTGGGTCAAAAATTGGAACATTTTTAAGGGACTTTGAAAAAATTTCAACTGGAATTTTAGCCATTTTTTTTACGTGAAATTGTAAACATGTGGACATGGATTTTGAAAACTCTAGAGAGAATTTAAAAAGCTTCAACAGAATTTCAACAATTTTGAGAGGGATTTGAAAAGTTTCAATGGGAATGGGAAGAATTGGGACAAAAATTGGAAAATTTTGAAGGGACTTTGAAAAAATTTCAACTGGAATTTTAGCCATTTTTTGACGTGAAATTGTAAACATGTGGCCATGGATTTTGAAAATTCTAGAGAGAATTTTAAAAGCTTCAAGAGAATTTCAACAATTTTGAGAGGGATTTGAAAAGTTTCAATGGGAATGGGAAGAATTGGGACAAAAATTGGAAAATTTTTAAGGGACTTTGAAAAAATTTCAACTGGAATTTTAGCCATTTTTTGACGTGAAATTGTAAACATGTGGACATGGATTTTGAAAATTCTAGAGAGAATTTTAAAAGCTTCAAGAGAATTTCAACAATTTTGAGAGGGATTTGAAAAGTTTCAATGGGAATGGGAAGAATTGGGACAAAAATGGGAAAATTTTTAAGGGACTTTGAAAAAATTTCAACTGGAATTTTAGCCATTTTTTTGACGTGAAATTGTAAACATGTGGACATGGATTTTGAAAATTCTAGAGAGAATTTTAAAAGTTTCAACAGAATTTCAACAATTTTGAAAGGGATTTGAAAAGTTTCAATGGGAATGGGAAGAATTGGGACAAAAATTGGAAAATTTTTCAGGGACTTTGAAAAAATTTCAACTGGAATTTTAGCCATTTTTTGACGTGAAATTGTAAACATGTGGCCATGGATTTTGAAAATTCTAGAGAGAATTTTAAAAGCTTCAAGAGAATTTCAACAATTTTGAGAGGGATTTGAAAAGTTTCCATGGGAATGGGAAGAATTGGGACAAAAATTGGAAAATTTTTAAGGGACTTTGAAAAAATTTCAACTGGAATTTTAGCAATTATTTGACGTGAAATTGTAAACATGTGGCCATGGATTTTGAAAATTCTAGAGAGAATTTTAAAAGCTTCAAGAGAATTTCAACAATTTTGAGAGGGATTTGAAAAGTTTCCATGGGAATGGGAAGAATTGGGACAAAAATTGGAAAATTTTTAAGGGACTTTGAAAAAATTTCAACTGGAATTTTAGCAATTTTTTTATGTGAAATTGTAAACATGTGGACATGGATTTTGAAAATTCTAGAGAGAATTTTAAAAGCTTCAACAGAATTTCAACAATTTTGAGAGGGATTTGAAAAGTTTCAATGGGAATGGGAAGAATTGGGACAAAAATTGGAAAATTTTTAAGGGACTTTGAAAAAATTTCAACTGGAATTTTAGCCATTTTTTTACATGAAATTGTAAACATGTGGCCATGGATTTTGAAAATTCTAGAGAGAATTTTAAAAGCTTCAAGAGAATTTCAACAATTTTGAGAGGGATTTGAAAAGTTTCAATGGGAATGGGAAGAATTGGGACAAAAATTGGAAAATTTTTAAGGGACTTTGAAAAAATTTCAACTGGAATTTTAGCCATTTTTTGACGTGAAATTGTAAACATGTGGACATGGATTTTGAAAATTCTAGAGAGAATTTTAAAAGCTTCAAGAGAATTTCTACAATTTTGAGAGGGATTTGAAAAGTTTCAACGGGAATGGGAAGAATTGGGACAAAAATGGGAAAATTTTTAAGGGACTTTGAAAAAATTTCAACTGGAATTTTAGCAATTTTTTTACGTGAAATTGTAAACATGTGGCCATGGATTTTGAAAATTCTAGAGAGAATTTTAAAAGCTTCAAGAGAATTTCAACAATTTTGAGAGGGATTTGAAAAGTTTCAATGGGAATGGGAAGAATTGGGACAAAAATTGGAAAACTTTTAAGGGACTTTGAAAAAATTTCAACTGGAATTTTAGCCATTTTGTTACGTGAAATTGTAAACATGTGGCCATGGATTTTGAAAATTCTAGAGAGAATTTTAAAAGCTTCAAGAGAATCTCAACAATTTTGAGAGGGATTTGAAAAGTTTCAATGGGAATGGGAAGAATTGGGACAAAAATTGGAAAATTTTTAAGGGACTTTGAAAAAATTTCAACTGGAATTTTAGCCATTTTGTTACGTGAAATTGTAAACATGTGGACATGGATTTTGAAAATTCTAGAGAGAATTTTAAAAGCTTCAAGAGAATTTCAACAATTTTGAGAGGGATTTGAAAAGTTTCAATGGGAATGGGAAGAATTGGGACAAAAATTGGAAAATTTTTCAGGGACTTTGAAAAAATTTCAACTGGAATTTTAGCCATTTTGTTACGTGAAATTGTGAACATGTTGAAGTGGATTTTGAAAATTCTAGAGAGAATTTTAAAAGCTTCAACAGAATTTCAACAATTTTGAGAGGGATTTGAAAAGTTTCAATGGGAATGGGAAGAATTGGGACAAAAATTGGAAAATTTTTAAGGGACTTTGAAAAAATTTCAACTGGAATTTTAGCCATTTTTTTACGTGAAATTGTAAACATGTGGACATGGATTTTGAAAATTCTAGAGAGAATTTAAAAGCTTCAAGAGAATTTCAACAATTTTGAGAGGGATTTGAAAAGTTTCAATGGGAATGGGAAGAATTGGGACAAAAATTGGAAAATTTTTAAGGGACTTTGAAAAAATTTCAACTGGAATTTTAGCCATTTTTTTACGTGAAATTGTAAACATGTGGACATGGATTTTGAAAATTCTAGAGAGAATTTTAAAAGCTTCAAGAGAATTTCAACAATTTTGAGAGGGATTTGAAAAGTTTCAATGGGAATGGGAAGAATTGGGACAAAAATTGGAAAATTTTTAAGGGACTTTGAAAAAATTTCAACTGGAATATTAGCCATTTTTTTTACGTGAAATTGTAAACATGTGGCCATGGATTTTGAAAATTCTAGAGAGAATTTTAAAAGCTTCAAGAGAATTTCAACAATTTTGAGAGGGATTTGAAAAGTTTCAATGGGAATGGGAAGAATTGGGACAAAAATTGGAAAATTTTTAAGGGACTTTGAAAAAATTTCAACTGGAATTTTAGCCATTTCTTGACGTGAAATTGTGAACATGTTGAAGTGGATTTTGAAAATTCTAGAGAGAATTTTAAAAGCTTCAAGAGAATTTCAACAATTTTGAGAGGGATTTGAAAAGTTTCAATGGGAATGGGAAGAATTGGGACAAAAATTGGAAAATTTTTAAGGGACTTTGAAAAAATTTCAACTGGAATTTTAGCCATTTTGTTACGTGAAATTGTAAACATGTGGCCATGGATTTTGAAAATTCTAGAGAGAATTTTAAAAGCTTCAAGAGAATTTCAACAATTTTGAGAGGGATTTGAAAAGTTTCAATGGGAATGGGAAGAATTGGGACAAAAATTGGAAAATTTTTAAGGGACTTTGAAAAAATTTCAACTGGAATTTTAGCCATTTTTTTACGTGAAATTGTAAACATGTGGCCATGGATTTTGAAAATTCTAGAGAGAATTTTAAAAGCTTCAAGAGAATTTCAACAATTTTGAGAGGGATTTGAAAAGTTTCCATGGGAATGGGAAGAATTGGGACAAAAATTGGAAAATTTTTAAGGGACTTTGAAAAAATTTCAACTGGAATTTTAGCCATTTTGTTACGTGAAATTGTAAACATGTGGACATGGATTTTTAAAATTCTAGAGAGAATTTTAAAAGCTTCAACAGAATTTCAACAATTTTGAGAGGGATTTGAAAAGTTTCAATGGGAATGGGAAGAATTGGGACAAAAATGGGAAAATTTTTAAGGGACTTTGAAAAAATTTCAACTGGAATTTTAGCCATTTTTTGACGTGAAATTGTAAACATGTGGCCATGGATTTTGAAAATTCTAGAGAGAATTTTAAAAGCTTCAACAGAATTTCAACAATTTTGAGAGGGATTTGAAAAGTTTCAATGGGAATGGGAAGAATTGGGACAAAAATTGGAAAATTTTTAAGGGACTTTGAAAAAATTTCAACTGGAATTTTAGCCATTTTTTGACGTGAAATTGTAAACATGTGGCCATGGATTTTGAAAATTCTAGAGAGAATTTTAAAAGCTTCAACAGAATTTCAACAATTTTGAGAGGGATTTGAAAAGTTTCAATGGGAATGGGAAGAATTGGGACAAAAATTGGAAAATTTTTAAGGGACTTTGAAAAAATTTCAACTGGAATTTTAGCCATTTTTTGACGTGAAATTGTAAACATGTGGACATGGATTTTGAAAATTCTAGAGAGAATTTTAAAAGTTTCAACAGAATTTCAACAATTTTGAAAGGGATTTGAAAAGTTTCAATGGGAATGGGAAGAATTGGGACAAAAATTGGAAAATTTTTCAGGGACTTTGAAAAAATTTCAACTGGAATTTTAGCCATTTTTTGACGTGAAATTGTAAACATGTGGCCATGGATTTTGAAAATTCTAGAGAGAATTTTAAAAGCTTCAAGAGAATTTCAACAATTTTGAGAGGGATTTGAAAAGTTTCAATGGGAATGGGAAGAATTGGGACAAAAATTGGAAAATTTTTAAGGGACTTTGAAAAAATTTCAACTGGAATTTTAGCAATTATTTGACGTGAAATTGTAAACATGTGGCCATGGATTTTGAAAATTCTAGAGAGAATTTTAAAAGCTTCAAGAGAATTTCAACAATTTTGAGAGGGATTTGAAAAGTTTCAATGGGAATGGGAAGAATTGGGACAAAAATTGGAAAATTTTTAAGGGACTTTGAAAAAATTTCAACTGGAATTTTAGCCATTTTTTTACATGAAATTGTAAACATGTGGACATGGATTTTGAAAATTCTAGAGAGAATTTTAAAAGCTTCAAGAGAATTTCAACAATTTTGAGAGGGATTTGAAAAGTTTCAATGGGAATGGGAAGAATTGGGACAAAAATTGGAAAATTTTTAAGGGACTTTGAAAAAATTTCTACTGGAATTTTAGCCATTTTTTGACGTGAAATTGTAAACATGTGGCCATGGATTTTGAAAATTCTAGAGAGAATTTTAAAAGCTTCAAGAGAATTTCTACAATTTTGAGAGGGATTTGAAAAGTTTCAACGGGAATGGGAAGAATTGGGACAAAAATTGGAAAATTTTTAAGGGACTTTGAAAAAATTTCAACTGGAATTTTAGCCATTTTTTTACATGAAATTGTAAACATGTGGCCATGGATTTTGAAAATTCTAGAGAGAATTTTAAAAGCTTCAAGAGAATTTCAACAATTTTGAGAGGGATTTGAAAAGTTTCAATGGGAATGGGAAGAATTGGGACAAAAATTGGAAAACTTTTAAGGGACTTTGAAAAAATTTCAACTGGAATTTTAGCCATTTTGTTACATGAAATTGTAAACATGTGGCCATGGATTTTGAAAATTCTAGAGAGAATTTTAAAAGCTTCAAGAGAATCTCAACAATTTTGAGAGGGATTTGAAAAGTTTCAATGGGAATGGGAAGAATTGGGACAAAAATTGGAAAATTTTTAAGGGACTTTGAAAAAATTTCAACTGGAATTTTAGCCATTTTGTTACGTGAACTTGTAAACATGTGGACATGGATTTTGAAAATTCTAGAGAGAATTTTAAAAGCTTCAAGAGAATTTCAACAATTTTGAGAGGGATTTGAAAAGTTTCAATGGGAATGGGAAGAATTGGGACAAAAATTGGAAATTTTTAAGGGACTTTGAAAAATTTCAACTGGAATTTTAGCCATTTTTTGACGTGAAATTGTAAACATGTGGCCATGGATTTTGAAAATTCTAGAGAGAATTTTAAAAGCTTCAAGAGAATTTCAACAATTTTGAGAGGGATTTGAAAAGTTTCAATGGGAATGGGAAGAATTGGGACAAAAATTGGAAAATTTTTAAGGGACTTTGAAAAAATTTCAACTGGAATTTTAGCCATTTTTTTACGTGAAATTGTAAACATGTGGACATGGATTTTGAAAATTCTAGAGAGAATTTTAAAAGCTTCAAGAGAATTTCAACAATTTTGAGAGGGATTTGAAAAGTTTCAATGGGAATGGGAAGAATTGGGACAAAAATTGGAAAATTTTTAAGGGACTTTGAAAAAATTTCAACTGGAATTTTAGCAATTTTTTTACGTGAAATTGTAAACATGTGGCCATGGATTTTGAAAATTCTAGAGAGAATTTTAAAAGCTTCAACAGAATTTCAACAATTTTGAGAGGGATTTGAAAAGTTTCAATGGGAATGGGAAGAATTGGGACAAAAATTGGAAAATTTTTAAGGGACTTTGAAAAAATTTCAACTGGAATTTTAGCCATTTTTTTACGTGAAATTGTAAACATGTGGCCATGGATTTTGAAAATTCTAGAGAGAATTTTAAAAGCTTCAAGAGAATTTCAACAATTTTGAGAGGGATTTGAAAAGTTTCCATGGGAATGGGAAGAATTGGGACAAAAATTGGAAAATTTTTAAGGGACTTTGAAAAAATTTCAACTGGAATTTTAGCCATTTTGTTACGTGAAATTGTAAACATGTGGCCATGGATTTTGAAAATTCTAGAGAGAATTTTAAAAGCTTCAAGAGAATTTCAACAATTTTGAGAGGGATTTGAAAAGTTTCAATGGGAATGGGAAGAATTGGGACAAAAAATGGGAAAATTTTTAAGGACTTTGAAAAAATTTCAACTGGAATTTTAGCCATTTTTTGACGTGAAATTGTAAACATGTGGCCATGGATTTTGAAAATTCTAGAGAGAATTTTAAAAGCTTCAACAGAATTTCAACAATTTTGAGAGGGATTTGAAAAGTTTCAATGGGAATGGGAAGAATGGGACAAAAATTGGAAAATTTTTAAGGGACTTTGAAAAATTTCAACTGGAATTTTAGCCATTTTGTTACGTGAAATTGTGAACATGTTGAAGTGGATTTTGAAAATTCTAGAGAGAATTTTAAAAGCTTCAAGAGAATTTCAACAATTTTGAGAGGGATTTGAAAAGTTTCAATGGGAATGGGAAGAATTGGGACAAAAATTGGAAATTTTTAAGGGACTTTGAAAAAATTTCAACTGGAATTTTGGCCATTTTTTTACGTGAAATTGTAAACATGTGGCCATGGATTTTGAAAAATTCTAGAGAGAATTTTAAAAGCTTCAAGAGAATTTCAACAATTTTGAGAGGGATTTGAAAAGTTTCAATGGGAATGGGAAGAATTGGGACAAAAATTGGAAAATTTTTAAGGGACTTTGAAAAAATTTCAACTGGAATTTTAGCCATTTTTTTACGTGAAATTGTAAACATGTGGCCATGGATTTTGAAAATTGTAGAGAGAATTTTAAAAGCTTCAAGAGAATTTCAACAATTTTGAGAGGGATTTGAAAAGTTTCAATGGGAATGGGAAGAATTGGGACAAAAATTGGAAAATTTTTAAGGGACTTTGAAAAAATTTCAACTGGAATTTTAGCCATTTTTTGACGTGAAATTGTAAACATGTGGCCATGGATTTTGAAAATTCTAGAGAGAATTTTAAAAGCTTCAACAGAATTTCAACAATTTTGAGAGGGATTTGAAAAGTTTCAATGGGAATGGGAAGAATTGGGACAAAAATTGGAAAATTTTTAAGGGACTTTGAAAAAATTTCAACTGGAATTTTAGCAATTTTTTAATGTGAAATTGTAAACATGTGGCCATGGATTTTGAAAATTCTAGAGAGAATTTTAAAAGCTTCAAGAGAATTTCAACAATTTTGAGAGGGATTTGAAAAGTTTCAATGGGAATGGGAAGAATTGCGACAAAATTGGAAAATTTTTAAAGGACTTTGAAAAAATTTCAACTGGAATTTTAGCCATTTTTGACGTGAAATTGTAAACATGTGGCCATGGATTTTGAAAATTCTAGAGAGAATTTTAAAAGCTTCAACAGAATTTCAACAATTTTGAGAGGGATTTGAAAAGTTTCAATGGGAATGGGAAGAATTGGGACAAAAATTGGAAAATTTTTAAGGGACTTTGAAAAAATTTCAACTGGAATTTTAGCCATTTTGTTACATGAAATTGTAAACATGTGGCCATGGATTTTGAAAATTCTAGAGAGAATTTTAAAAGCTTCAAGAGAATCTCAACAATTTTGAGAGGGATTTGAAAAGTTTCAATGGGAATGGGAAGAATTGGGACAAAAATTGGAAAATTTTTAAGGGACTTTGAAAAAATTTCAACTGGAATTTTAGCCATTTTGTTACGTGAACTTGTAAACATGTGGACATGGATTTTGAAAATTCTAGAGAGAATTTTAAAAGCTTCAAGAGAATTTCAACAATTTTGAGAGGGATTTGAAAAGTTTCAATGGGAATGGGAAGAATTGCGACAAAAATTGGAAAATTTTTAAGGGACTTTGAAAAAATTTCAACTGGAATTTTAGCCATTTTTTGACGTGAAATTGTAAACATGTGGCCATGGATTTTGAAAATTCTAGAGAGAATTTTAAAAGCTTCAACAGAATTTCAACAATTTTGAGAGGGATTTGAAAAGTTTCAATGGGAATGGGAAGAATTGGGACAAAAATTGGAAAATTTTTAAGGGACTTTGAAAAAATTTCAACTGGAATTTTAGCCATTTTTTGACGTGAAATTGTAAACATGTGGCCATGGATTTTGAAAATTCTAGAGAGAATTTTAAAAGCTTCAAGAGAATTTCAACAATTTTGAGAGGGATTTGAAAAGTTTCAATGGGAATGGGAAGAATTGGGACAAAAATTGGAAAATTTTTAAGGGACTTTGAAAAAATTTCAACTGGAATTTTAGCCATTTTTTGACGTGAAATTGTAAACATGTGGCCATGGATTTTGAAAATTCTAGAGAGAATTTTAAAAGCTTCAAGAGAATTTCAACAATTTTGAGAGGGATTTGAAAAGTTTCCATGGGAATGGGAAGAATTGGGACAAAAATTGGAAAATTTTTAAGGGACTTTGAAAAAATTTCAACTGGAATTTTAGCCATTTTGTTACATGAAATTGTAAACATGTGGCCATGGATTTTGAAAATTCTAGAGAGAATTTTAAAAGCTTCAAGAGAATCTCAACAATTTTGAGAGGGATTTGAAAAGTTTCAATGGGAATGGGAAGAATTGCGACAAAAATTGGAAAATTTTTAAGGGACTTTGAAAAAATTTCAACTGGAATTTTAGCAATTATTTGACGTGAAATTGTAAACATGTGGCCATGGATTTTGAAAATTCTAGAGAGAATTTTAAAAGCTTCAAGAGAATTTCAACAATTTTGAGAGGGATTTGAAAAGTTTCAATGGGAATGGGAAGAATTGGGACAAAAATTGGAAAATTTTTAAGGGACTTTGAAAAAATTTCAACTGGAATTTTAGCCATTTTTTTACATGAAATTGTAAACATGTGGACATGGATTTTGAAAATTCTAGAGAGAATTTTAAAAGCTTCAAGAGAATTTCAACAATTTTGAGAGGGATTTGAAAAGTTTCAATGGGAATGGGAAGAATTGGGACAAAAATTGGAAAATTTTTAAGGGACTTTGAAAAAATTTCTACTGGAATTTTAGCCATTTTTTGACGTGAAATTGTAAACATGTGGCCATGGATTTTGAAAATTCTAGAGAGAATTTTAAAAGCTTCAAGAGAATTTCTACAATTTTGAGAGGGATTTGAAAAGTTTCAACGGGAATGGGAAGAATTGGGACAAAAATTGGAAAATTTTTAAGGGACTTTGAAAAAATTTCAACTGGAATTTTAGCCATTTTTTTACATGAAATTGTAAACATGTGGCCATGGATTTTGAAAATTCTAGAGAGAATTTTAAAAGCTTCAAGAGAATTTCAACAATTTTGAGAGGGATTTGAAAAGTTTCAATGGGAATGGGAAGAATTGGGACAAAAATTGGAAAACTTTTAAGGGACTTTGAAAAAATTCCAACTGGAATTTTAGCCATTTTTTGACGTGAAATTGTAAACATGTGGCCATGGATTTTGAAAATTCTAGAGAGAATTTTAAAAGCTTCAAGAGAATCTCAACAATTTTGAGAGGGATTTGAAAAGTTTCAATGGGAATGGGAAGAATTGGGACAAAAATTGGAAAATTTTTAAGGGACTTTGAAAAAATTTCAACTGGAATTTTAGCCATTTTGTTACGTGAACTTGTAAACATGTGGACATGGATTTTGAAAATTCTAGAGAGAATTTTAAAAGCTTCAAGAGAATTTCAACAATTTTGAGAGGGATTTGAAAAGTTTCAATGGGAATGGGAAGAATTGGGACAAAAATTGGAAAATTTTTAAGGGACTTTGAAAAAATTTCAACTGGAATTTTAGCCATTTTTTGACGTGAAATTGTAAACATGTGGCCATGGATTTTGAAAATTCTAGAGAGAATTTTAAAAGCTTCAAGAGAATTTCAACAATTTTGGATTTGAAAAGTTTCAATGGGAATGGGAAGAATTGGGACAAAAATTGGAAAATTTTTAAGGGACTTTGAAAAAATTTCAACTGGAATTTTAGCCATTTTTTTACGTGAAATTGTAAACATGTGGACATGGATTTTGAAAATTCTAGAGAGAATTTTAAAAGCTTCAAGAGAATTTCAACAATTTTGAGAGGGATTTGAAAAGTTTCAATGGGAATGGGAAGAATTGGGACAAAAATTGGAAAATTTTTAAGGGACTTTGAAAAAATTTCAACTGGAATTTTAGCAATTTTTTTACGTGAAATTGTAAACATGTGGCCATGGATTTTGAAAATTCTAGAGAGAATTTTAAAAGCTTCAACAGAATTTCAACAATTTTGAGAGGGATTTGAAAAGTTTCAATGGGAATGGGAAGAATTGGGACAAAAATTGGAAAATTTTTAAGGGACTTTGAAAAAATTTCAACTGGAATTTTAGCCATTTTTTTACGTGAAATTGTAAACATGTGGCCATGGATTTTGAAAATTCTAGAGAGAATTTTAAAAGCTTCAAGAGAATTTCAACAATTTTGAGAGGGATTTGAAAAGTTTCAATGGGAATGGGAAGAATTGGGACAAAAATTGGAAAATTTTTAAGGGACTTTGAAAAATTTCAACTGGAATTTTAGCCATTTTGTTACGTGAAATTGTAAACATGTGGCCATGGATTTTGAAAATTCTAGAGAGAATTTTAAAAGCTTCAAGAGAATTTCAACAATTTTGAGAGGGATTTGAAAAGTTTCAATGGGAATGGGAAGAATTGGGACAAAAATGGGAAAATTTTTAAGGGACTTTGAAAAAATTTCAACTGGAATTTTAGCCATTTTTTGACGTGAAATTGTAAACATGTGGCCATGGATTTTGAAAATTCTAGAGAGAATTTTAAAAGCTTCAACAGAATTTCAACAATTTTGAGAGGGATTTGAAAAGTTTCAATGGGAATGGGAAGAATTGGGACAAAAATTGGAAAATTTTTAAGGGACTTTGAAAAAATTTCAACTGGAATTTTAGCCATTTTGTTACGTGAAATTGTGAACATGTTGAAGTGGATTTTGAAAATTCTAGAGAGAATTTTAAAAGCTTCAAGAGAATTTCAACAATTTTGAGAGGGATTTGAAAAGTTTCAATGGGAATGGGAAGAATTGGGACAAAAATTGGAAATTTTTTAAGGGACTTTGAAAAAATTTCAACTGGAATTTTGGCCATTTTTTTACGTGAAATTGTAAACATGTGGCCATGGATTTTGAAAATTCTAGAGAGAATTTTAAAAGCTTCAAGAGAATTTCAACAATTTTGAGAGGGATTTGAAAAGTTTCAATGGGAATGGGAAGAATTGGGACAAAAATTGGAAAATTTTTAAGGGACTTTGAAAAAATTTCAACTGGAATTTTAGCCATTTTTTTACGTGAAATTGTAAACATGTGGCCATGGATTTTGAAAATTGTAGAGAGAATTTTAAAAGCTTCAAGAGAATTTCAACAATTTTGAGAGGGATTTGAAAAGTTTCAATGGGAATGGGAAGAATTGGGACAAAAATTGGAAAATTTTTAAGGGACTTTGAAAAAATTTCAACTGGAATTTTAGCCATTTTTTGACGTGAAATTGTAAACATGTGGCCATGGATTTTGAAAATTCTAGAGAGAATTTTAAAAGCTTCAACAGAATTTCAACAATTTTGAGAGGGATTTGAAAAGTTTCAATGGGAATGGGAAGAATTGGGACAAAAATTGGAAAATTTTTAAGGGACTTTGAAAAAATTTCAACTGGAATTTTAGCAATTTTTTAATGTGAAATTGTAAACACATGTGGCCATGGATTTTGAAATTCTAGAGAGAATTTTAAAAGCTTCAAGAGAATTTCAACAATTTTGAGAGGGATTTGAAAAGTTTCAATGGGAATGGGAAGAATTGCGACAAAAATTGGAAAATTTTTAAAGGACTTTGAAAAAATTTCAACTGGAATTTAGCCATTTTTTGACGTGAAATTGTAAACATGTGGCCATGGATTTTGAAAATTCTAGAGAGAATTTTAAAAGCTTCAACAGAATTTCAACAATTTTGAGAGGGATTTGAAAAGTTTCAATGGGAATGGGAAGAATTGGGACAAAAATTGGAAAATTTTTAAGGGACTTTGAAAAAATTTCAACTGGAATTTTAGCCATTTTGTTACATGAAATTGTAAACATGTGGCCATGGATTTTGAAAATTCTAGAGAGAATTTTAAAAGCTTCAAGAGAATCTCAACAATTTTGAGAGGGATTTGAAAAGTTTCAATGGGAATGGGAAGAATTGGGACAAAAATTGGAAAATTTTTAAGGGACTTTGAAAAAATTTCAACTGGAATTTTAGCCATTTTGTTACGTGAACTTGTAAACATGTGGCCATGGATTTTGAAAATTCTAGAGAGAATTTTAAAAGCTTCAAGAGAATTTCAACAATTTTGAGAGGGATTTGAAAAGTTTCAATGGGAATGGGAAGAATTGGGACAAAAATTGGAAAATTTTTAAGGGACTTTGAAAAAATTTCAACTGGAATTTTAGCCATTTTTTGACGTGAAATTGTAAACATGTGGCCATGGATTTTGAAAATTCTAGAGAGAATTTTAAAAGCTTCAACAGAATTTCAACAATTTTGAGAGGGATTTGAAAAGTTTCAATGGGAATGGGAAGAATTGGGACAAAAATTGGAAAATTTTTAAGGGACTTTGAAAAAATTTCAACTGGAA
This sequence comes from Streptopelia decaocto, assembly GCF_964273445.1. Lineage (NCBI taxonomy): Eukaryota > Metazoa > Chordata > Aves > Columbiformes > Columbidae > Streptopelia > Streptopelia decaocto. The sequence goes on along the minus strand of NW_028116877.1, from coordinate 4,551 downwards.
TTTTAGCCATTTTTTGACGTGAAATTGTAAACATGTGGCCATGGATTTTGAAAATTCTAGAGAGAATTTTAAAAGCTTCAAGAGAATTTCAACAATTTTGAGAGGGATTTGAAAAGTTTCAATGGGAATGGGAAGAATTGGGACAAAAATTGGAAAATTTTAAGGGACTTTGAAAAAATTTCAACTGGAATTTTAGCCATTTTTTGACGTGAAATTGTAAACATGTGGCCATGGATTTTGAAAATTCTAGAGAGAATTTAAAAGCTTCAAGAGAATTTCAACAATTTTGAGAGGGATTTGAAAAGTTCCATGGGAATGGGAAGAATTGGGACAAAAATTGGAAAATTTTTAAGGGACTTTGAAAAAATTTCAACTGGAATTTTAGCCATTTTTTGACGTGAAATTGTAAAAATGTGGACATGGATTTTGAAAATTCTAGAGAGAATTTTAAAAGCTTCAACAGAATTTCAACAATTTTGAGAGGGATTTGAAAAGTTTCAATGGGAATGGGAAGAATTGGGACAAAAATTGGAAAATTTTTAAGGGACTTTGAAAAAATTTCAACTGGAATTTTAGCCATTTTTTTACGTGAAATTGTAAACATGTGGACATGGATTTTGAAAATTCTAGAGAGAATTTTAAAAGCTTTAACAAAATTTCAACAATTTTGAGAGGGATTTGAAAAGTTTCAATGGGAATGGGAAGAATTGGGACAAAAATTGGAAAATTTTTAAGGGACTTTGAAAAAATTTCAACTGGAATTTTAGCCATTTTTTGACGTGAAATTGTAAACATGTGGACATGGATTTTGAAAATTCTAGAGAGAATTTTAAAAGCTTCAAGAGAATTTCAACAATTTTGAGAGGGATTTGAAAAGTTTCAATGGGAATGGGAAGAATTGGGACAAAAATTGGAAAATTTTTAAGGGACTTTGAAAAAATTTCAACTGGAATTTTAGCAATTTTTTGACGTGAAATTGTAAACATGTGGACATGGATTTTGAAAATTCTAGAGAGAATTTTAAAAGCTTCAAGAGAATTTCAACAATTTTGAGAGGGATTTGAAAAGTTTCAATGGGAATGGGAAGAATTGGGACAAAAATTGGAAAATTTTTAAAGGACTTTGAAAAAATTTCAACTGGAATTTTAGCCATTTTTTGACGTGAAATTGTAAACATGTGGCCATGGATTTTGAAAATTCTAGAGAGAATTTAAAAGCTTCAACAGAATTTCAACAATTTTGAGAGGGATTTGAAAAGTTTCAATGGGAATGGGAAGAATTGGGACAAAAATGGGAAAATTTTTAAGGGACTTTGAAAAAATTTCAACTGGAATTTTAGCCATTTTTTGACGTGAAATTGTAAACATGTGGCCATGGATTTTGAAAATTCTAGAGAGAATTTTAAAAGCTTCAAGAGAATTTCAACAATTTTGAGAGGGATTTGAAAAGTTTCAATGGGAATGGGAAGAATTGGGACAAAAATTGGAAAATTTTTCAGGGACTTTGAAAAAATTTCAACTGGAATTTTAGCCATTTGTTACGTGAAATTGTAACATGTGGCCATGGATTTTGAAAATTCTAGAGAGAATTTAAAAGCTTCAACAGAATCTCAACAATTTTGAGAGGGATTTGAAAAGTTTCAATGGGAATGGGAAGAATTGGGACAAAAATTGGAAAATTTTTAAGGGACTTTGAAAAAATTTCAACTGGAATTTTAGCCATTTTTTGACGTGAAATTGTAAACATGTGGCCATGGATTTTGAAAATTCTAGAGAGAATTTTAAAAGCTTCAAGAGAATTTCAACAATTTGAGAGGGATTTGAAAAGTTTCCATGGAATGGGAAGAATTGGGACAAAATTGGAAAATTTTTAAGGGACTTTGAAAAATTTCAACTGGAATTTTAGCCATTTTTTTACATGAAATTGTAAACATGTGGCCATGGATTTTGAAAATTCTAGAGAGAATTTTAAAAGCTTCAAGAGAATTTCAACAATTTTGAGAGGGATTTGAAAAGTTTCAATGGGAATGGGAAGATTGGGACAAAATTGGAAAATTTTTAAGGGACTTTGAAAAATTTCAACTGGAATTTTAGCATTTTTGACGTGAAATTGTAAACATGTGGCCATGGATTTTGAAAATTCTAGAGAGAATTTTAAAAGCTTCAAGAGAATTTCTACAATTTTGAGAGGGATTTGAAAAGTTTCAACGGGAATGGGAAGAATTGGGACAAAAATTGGAAAATTTTTAAGGGACTTTGAAAAAATTTCAACTGGAATTTTAGCCATTTTTTGACGTGAAATTGTAAACATGTGGCCATGGATTTTGAAAATTCTAGAGAGAATTTTAAAAGCTTCAAGAGAATTTCAACAATTTTGAGAGGATTTGAAAAGTTTCAATGGGAATGGGAAGAATTGGGACAAAAATTGGAAAACTTTTAAGGGACTTTGAAAAAATTTCAACTGGAATTTTAGCCATTTTTTGACGTGAAATTGTAAACATGTGGCCATGGATTTTGAAAATTCTAGAGAGAATTTAAAAGCCTCAAGAGAATCTCAACAATTTTGAGAGGGATTTGAAAAGTTTCAATGGGAATGGGAAGAATTGGGACAAAAATTGGAAAATTTTTAAGGGACTTGAAAAAATTTCAACTGGAATTTTAGCCATTTTGTTACGTGAACTTGTAAACATGTGGACATGGATTTTGAAAATTCTAGAGAGAATTTTAAAAGCTTCAAGAGAATTTCAACAATTTTGAGAGGGATTTGAAAAGTTTCAATGGGAATGGGAAGAATTGGGACAAAAATTGGAAAATTTTAAGGGACTTTGAAAAAATTTCAACTGGAATTTTAGCCATTTTTTGACGTGAAATTGTAAACATGTGGCCATGGATTTTGAAAATTCTAGAGAGAATTTTAAAAGCTTCAACAGAATTTCAACAATTTGAGAGGGATTTGAAAAGTTTCAATGGGAATGGGAAGAATTGGGACAAAAATTGGAAAATTTTTAAGGGACTTTGAAAACATTTCAACTGGAATTTTAGCCATTTCTTGACGTGAAATTGTGAACATGTTGAAGTGGATTTTGAAAATTCTAGAGAGAATTTTAAAAGCTTCAAGAGAATTTCAACAATTTTGAGAGGGATTTGAAAAGTTTCAATGGGAATGGGAAGAATTGGGACAAAAATTGGAAAATTTTAAGGGACTTTGAAAAATTTCAACTGGAATTTTAGCCATTTTTTGACGTGAAATTGTAAACATGTGGCCATGGATTTTGAAAATTCTAGAGAGAATTTTAAAAGCTTCAACAGAATTTCAACCAATTTTGAGAGGGATTTGAAAAGTTTCAATGGGAATGGGAAGAATTGGGACAAAATTGGAAAATTTTTAAGGGACTTTGAAAAAATTTCAACTGGAATTTTAGCCATTTTGTTACGTGAAATTGTAAACATGTGGCCATGGATTTTGAAAATTCTAGAGAGAATTTTAAAAGCTTCAAGAGAATCTCAACAATTTTGAGAGGGATTTGAAAAGTTTCAATGGGAATGGGAAGAATTGGGACAAAAATTGGAAAATTTTTAAGGGACTTTGAAAAAATTTCAACTGGAATTTTAGCCATTTTGTTACGTGAAATTGTAAACATGTGGCCATGGATTTTGAAAATTCTAGAGAGAATTTTAAAAGCTTCAACAGAATTTCAACAATTTTGAGAGGGATTTGAAAAGTTTCAATGGGAATGGGAAGAATTGGGACAAAAATTGGAAAATTTTTAAGGGACTTTGAAAAATTTCAACTGGAATTTTAGCAATTTTTTGACGTGAAATTGTAAACATGTGGACATGGATTTTGAAAATTCTAGAGAGAATTTTAAAAGCTTCAAGAGAATTTCAACAATTTTGAGAGGGATTTGAAAAGTTTCAATGGGATGGGAAGAATTGGGACAAAAATTGGAAAATTTTTAAAGGACTTTGAAAAAAATTTCAACTGGAATTTTAGCCATTTTTTGACGTGAAATTGTAAACATGTGGCCATGGATTTTGAAAATTCTAGAGAGAATTTTAAAAGCTTCAACAGAATTTCAACAATTTTGAGAGGGATTTGAAAAGTTTCAATGGGAATGGGAAGAATTGGGACAAAAATGGGAAAATTTTTAAGGGACTTTTGAAAAAATTTCAACTGGAATTTTAGCCATTTTTTGACGTGAATTGTAAACATGTGGCCATGGATTTTGAAAATTCTAGAGAGAATTTTAAAAGCTTCAAGAGAATTTCAACAATTTTGAGAGGGATTTGAAAAGTTTCAATGGGAATGGGAAGAATTGGGACAAAAATTGGAAAATTTTCAGGGACTTTGAAAAAATTTCAACTGGAATTTTAGCCATTTTGTTACGTGAAATTGTAAACATGTTGGCCATGGATTTTGAAAATTCTAGAGAGAATTTTAAAAGCTTCAACAGAATCTCAACAATTTTGAGAGGGATTTGAAAAGTTTCAATGGGAATGGGAAGAATTGGGACAAAAATTGGAAAATTTTAAGGGACTTTGAAAAAATTTC
>NW_028116878.1:0-34494 GCF_964273445.1 Streptopelia decaocto | reverse complement strand
CAAAAAATGGCTAAAATTCCAGTTGAAATTTTTTCAAAGTCCCTGAAAATTTTTCCGATTTTTGTCCCAATTCTTCCCATTCCCATTGAAACTTTTCAAATCCCTCTCCAAATTGTTGAAATTCTCTTGAAGCTTTTAAAATTCTCTCTAGAATTTTCAAAATCCACTTCAACATCTTTACAATTTCATGTAAATATTTGCTAAAATTCCAGTTGAAATTTTTTCAAAGTCCCTGAAAAATTTTCCAATTTTTGTCCCAATTCTTCCCATTCCCATTGAAACTTTTCAAATCCCTCTCCAAATTGTTGAAATTCTCTTGAAGCTTTTAAAATTCTCTCTAGAATTTTCAAAATCCATGTCCACATGTTTACAATTTCACGTCAAAAATGGCTAAAATTCCAAAATTCCAGTTGAAATTTTTTCAAAGTCCCTTCAAAATTTTCCAATTTTTGTCCCAATTCTTCCCATTCCCATTGAAACTTTTCAAATCCCTCTCCAAATTGTTGAAATTCTCTTGAAGCTTTTAAAATTCTCTCTAGAATTTTCAAAATCCATGTCCACATGTTTACAATTTCACGTCAAAAAATGGCTAAAATTCCAGTGGAAATTTTTTCAAAGTCCCTTAAAAATTTTCCAATTTTTGTCCCAATTCTTCCCATTCCCATTGAAACTTTTCAAATCCCTCTCCAAATTGTTGAAATTCTCTTGAAGCTTTTAAACTTCTCTCCAGAATTTTCAAAATCCATGTCCACATGTTTACTACGTCAAAAAATGGCTAAAATTCCAGTTGAAATTTTTTCAAAGTCCCTTAAAAATTTTCCAATTTTTGTCCCAATTCTTCCCATTCCCATTGAAACTTTTCAAATCCCTCTCCAAATTGTTGAAATTTTCTTGAAGCTTTTAAAATTCTCTCTAGAATTTTCAAAATCCATGTCCACAGGTTTACAATTTCACGTCAAAAAATGGCTAAAATTCCAGTTGAAATTTTTTCAAAGTCCCTTAAAAATTCCATTTTTGTCCCAATTCTTCTCCTTGAAACTTTTCAAATCCCTCTCAAAATTGTGGAAATTCTCTTGAAGCTTTTAAACTTCTCTCCAGAATTTTCAAAATCCATGTCCACATGTTTACAATTTCACGTCAAAAAATGGCTAAAATTCCAGTGGAAATTTTTTCAAAGTCCCTTCAAAATTTTCCAATCTTTGTCCCAATTCTTCCATTCCCATTGAAACTTTTCAAATCCCTCTCAAAATTGTTGAAATTCTCTTGAACCTTTTAAAATTCTCTCTAGAATTTTCAAAATCCATGTCCACATGTTTACAATTCCACGTCAAAAAATGGCTAAAATTCCAGTTGAAATTTTTTCAAAGTCCCTTAAAAATTTTCCAATTTTTGTCCCAATTCTTCCCATTCCCATTGAAACTTTTCAAATCCCTCTCAAAATGGTTGAAATTCTCTTGAAGCTTTTAAAATTCTCTCTAGAATTTTCAAAATCCATGTCCACATGTTTACAATTTCACGTCAAAAAAGGGCTAAAATTCCAGTTGAAATTTTTTCAAAGTCCCTTAAAAATTTTCCAATTTTTGTCCCAATTCTTCCCATTCCCATTGAAACTTTTCAAATCCCTCTCAAAATTGTTGAAATTCTCTTGAAGCTTTTAAAATTCTCTCTAGAATTTTCAAAATCCATGTCCACATGTTTACAATTTCACATAAAAAAATGGCTAAAATTCCAGTTGAAATTTTTTCAAAGTCCCTTAAAAATTTTCCAATTTTTGTCCCAATTATTCCCATTGAAACTTTTCAAATCCCTCTCAAAATTGTTGAAATTCTCTTGAAGCTTTTAAAATTCTCTCTAGAATTTTCAAAATCCATGTCCACAGGTTTACAATTTCACGTCAAAAAATGGCTAAAATTCCAGTTCAATTTTTTCAAAGTCCCTTAAAAATTTTCCAATTTTTGTCCCAATTCTTCCCATTCCCATTGAAACTTTTCAAATCCCTCTCCAAATTGTTGAAATTCTCTTGAAGCTTTTAAACTTCTCTCCAGAATTTTCAAAATCCATGTCCACATGTTTACAATTTCACGTCAAAAAATGGCTAAAATTCCAGTGGAAATGTTTTCAAAGTCCCTTAAAAATTTTCCAATTTTTGTCCCAATTCTTCCCATTCCCATTGAAACTTTTCAAATCCCTCTCAAAATGGTTGAAATTCTCTTGAAGCTTTTAAAATTCTCTCTAGAATTTTCAAAATCCATGTCCACATGTTACAATTCCACGTCAAAAAATGGCTAAAATTCCAGTTGAAATTTTTTCAAAGTCCCTTAAAAATTTTCCAATTTTTGTCCCAATTCTTCCCATTCCCATTGAAACTTTTCAAATCCCTCTCAAAATGGTTGAAATTCTCTTGAAGCTTTTAAAATTCTCTCTAGAATTTTCAAAATCCATGTCCACATGTTTACAATTTCACATCAAAAAATGTCTAAAATTCCAGTTGAAATTTTTTCAAAGTCCCTGAAAAATTTTCCAATTTTTGTCCCAATTCTTCCCATTCCCATTGAAACTTTTCAAATCCCTCTCCAAATTGTTGAAATTCTCTTGAAGCTTTTAAAATTCTCTCTAGAATTTTCAAAATCCATGTCCACATGTTTACAATTTCACGTCAAAAAATGTCTAAAATTCCAGTTGAAATTTTTTCAAAGTCCCTTAAAATTTTCCAATTTTTGTCCCAATTCTTCCCATTCCCATTGAAACTTTTCAAATCCCTCTCCAAATTGTTGAAATTCTCTTGAAGCTTTTAAAATTCTCTCCAGAATTTTCAAAATCCACTTCACATCTTTACAATTTCATGTAAATATTTGCTAAAATTCCAGTTGAAATTTTTTCAAAGTCCCTTAAAAATTTTCCAATTTTTGTCCCAATTCTTCCCATTCCCATTGAAACTTTTCAAATCCCTCTCAAAATTGTTGAAATTCTGTTGAAGCTTTTAAAATTCTCTCTAGAATTTTCAAATCCATGTCCACATGTTTACAATTTCACGTCAAAAATGCTAAAATTCCAGTTGAAATTTTTTCAAAGTCCCTTAAAAATTTTCCAATTTTTGTCCCAATTCTTCCCATTCCCATTGAAACTTTTCAAATCCCTCTCAAAATTGTTGAAATTCTCTTGAAGCTTTTAAAATTCTCTCTAGAATTTTCAAAATCCATGTCCACATGTTTACAATTTCACGTCAAAAATGCTAAAATTCCAGTTGAAATTTTTTCAAAGTCCCTTCAAAATTTTCCAATTTTTGTCCCAATTCTTCCCATTCCCATTGAAACTTTTCAAATCCCTCTCCAAATTGTTGAAATTCTCTTGAAGCTTTTAAAATTCTCTCTAGAATTTTCAAAATCCATGTCCACATGTTTACAATTTCACGTCAAAAAATGGCTAAAATTCCAGTTGAAATTTTTTCAAAGTCCCTGAAAAATTTTCCAATTTTTGTCCCAATTCTTCCCATTCCCATTGAAACTTTTCAAATCCCTCTCCAAATTGTTGAAATTCTCTTGAAGCTTTTAAAATTCTCTCTAGAATTTTCAAAATCCACGTCCACATGTTTACAATTTCACGTCAAAAAATGGCTAAAATTCCAGTTGAAATTTTTTCAAAGTCCCTTAAAAATTTTCCAATTTTTGTCCCAATTCTTCCCATTCCCATTGAAACTTTTCAAATCCCTCTCCAAATTGTTGAAATTCTCTTGAAGCTTTTAAAATTCTCTCTAGAATTTTCAAAATGCATGTCCACATGTTTACAATTTCACGTCAAAAAATGGCTAAAATTCCAGTTGAAATTTTTTCAAAGTCCCTGAAAAATTTTCCAATTTTTGTCCCAATTCTTCCCATTCCCATTGAAACTTTTCAAATCCCTCTCCAAATTGTTGAAATTCTCTTGAAGCTTTTAAAATTCTCTCTAGAATTTTCAAAATCCATGTCCACATGTTTACAATTTCACGTCAAAAAATGGCTAAAATTCCAGTTGAAATTTTTTCAAAGTCCCTTCAAAATTTTCCAATTTTTGTCCCAATTCTTCCCATTCCCATTGAAACTTTTCAAATCCCTCTCCAAATTGTTGAAATTCTCTTGAAGCTTTTAAACTTCTCTCCAGAATTTTCAAAATCCATGTCCACATGTTTACAATTTCACGTCAAAAAATGGCTAAAATTCCAGTGGAAATTTTTCAAAGTCCCTTCAAAATTTTCCAATTTTTGTCCCAATTCTTCCCATTCCCATTGAAACTTTTCAAATCCCTCTCAAAATGGTTGAAATTCTCTTGAAGCTTTTAAAATTCTCTCTAGAATTTTCAAAATCCATGTCCACATGTTTACAATTCCACGTCAAAAAATGGCTAAAATTCCAGTTGAAATTTTTTCAAAGTCCCTTAAAAATTTTCCAATTTTTGTCCCAATTCTTCCCATTCCCATTGAAACTTTTCAAATCCCTCTCAAAATGGTTGAAATTCTCTTGAAGCTTTTAAAATTCTCTCTAGAATTTTCAAAATCCATGTCCACATGTTTACAATTTCACGTCAAAAAATGGCTAAAATTCCAGTTGAAATTTTTTCAAAGTCCCTTAAAAATTTTCCAATTTTTGTCCCAATTCTTCCCATTCCCATTGAAACTTTTCAAATCCCTCTCCAAATTGTTGAAATTCTCTTGAAGCTTTTAAAATTCTCTCTAGAATTTTCAAAATCCATGTCCACATGTTTACAATTTCACGTCAAAAAATGGCTAAAATTCCAGTTGAAATTTTTTCAAAGTCCCTTCAAAATTTTCCAATTTTTGTCCCAATTCTTCCCATTCCCATTGAAACTTTTCAAATCCCTCTCCAAATTGTTGAAATTCTCTTGAAGCTTTTAAACTTCTCTCCAGAATTTTCAAAATCCATGTCCACATGTTTACAATTTCACGCCAAAAAATGGCTAAAATTCCAGTGGAAATTTTTTCAAGTCCCTTCAAAATTTTCCAATTTTTGTCCCAATTCTTCCCATTCCCATTGAAACTTTTCAAATCCCTCTCAAAATTGTTGAAATTCTCTTGAAGCTTTTAAAATTCTCTCCAGAATTTTCAAAATCCATGTCCACATGTTTACAATTTCACGTCAAAAAATGGCTAAAATTCCAGTTGAAATTTTTTCAAAGTCCCTTAAAAATTTTCCAATTTTTGTCCCAATTCTTCCCATTCCCATTGAAACTTTTCAAATCCCTCTCAAAATGGTTGAAATTCTCTTGAAGCTTTTAAAATTCTCTCTAGAATTTTCAAAATCCATGTCCACATGTTTACAATTTCACGTCAAAAAATGGCTAAAATTCCAGTGGAAATTTTTTCAAAGTCCCTTAAAAATTTTCCAATTTTTGTCCCAATTCTTCCCATTCCCATTGAAACTTTTCAAATCCCTCTCCAAATTGTTGAAATTCTCTTGAAGCTTTTAAAATTCTCTCTAGAATTTTCAAAATCCATGTCCACATGTTTACAATTTCACGTCAAAAAATGGCTAAAATTCCAGTTGAAATTTTTTCAAAGTCCCTTAAAAATTTTCCAATTTTTGTCCCAATTCTTCCCATTCCCATTGAAACTTTTCAAATCCCTCTCCAAATTGTTGAAATTCTCTTGAAGCTTTTAAAATTCTCTCTAGAATTTTCAAAATCCATGTCCACATGTTTACAATTTCACGTCAAAAAATGGCTAAAATTCCAGTTGAAATTTTTTCAAAGTCCCTGAAAAATTTTCCAATTTTTGTCCCAATTCTTCCCATTCCCATTGAAACTTTTCAAATCCCTCTCCAAATTGTTGAAATTCTCTTGAAGCTTTTAAAATTCTCTCTAGAATTTTCAAAATCCATGTCCACATGTTTACAATTTCACGTCAAAAAATGGCTAAAATTCCAGTTGAAATTTTTTCAAAGTCCCTTAAAAATTTTCCAATTTTTGTCCCAATTCTTCCCATTCCCATTGAAACTTTTCAAATCCCTCTCAAAATTGTTGAAATTCTCTTGAAGCTTTTAAAATTCTCTCTAGAATTTTCAAAATCCATGTCCACATGTTTACAATTTCACGTCAAAAAATGGCTAAAATTCCAGTTGAAATTTTTTCAAAGTCCCTTAAAAATTTTCCAATTTTTGTCCCAATTCTTCCCATTCCCATTGAAACTTTTCAAATCCCTCTCCAAATTGTTGAAATTCTCTTGAAGCTTTTAAACTTCTCTCCAGAATTTTCAAAATCCATGTCCACATGTTTACAATTTCACGTCAAAAAATGGCTAAAATTCCAGTGGAAATTTTTTCAAAGTCCCTTCAAAATTTTCCAATTTTTGTCCCAATTCTTCCCATTCCCATTGAAACTTTTCAAATCCCTCTCAAAATGGTTGAAATTCTCTTGAAGCTTTTAAAATTCTCTCTAGAATTTTCAAAATCCATGTCCACATGTTTACAATTCCACGTCAAAAAATGGCTAAAATTCCAGTGGAAATTTTTTCAAAGTCCCTTAAAAATTTCCAATTTTTGTCCCAATTCTTCCCATTCCCATTGAAACTTTTCAAATCCCTCTCAAAATGGTTGAAATTCTCTTGAAGCTTTTAAAATTCTCTCTAGAATTTTCAAAATCCATGTCCACATGTTTACAATTTCACGTCAAAAAATGGCTAAAATTCCAGTTGAAATTTTTTCAAAGTCCCTGAAAAATTTTCCAATTTTTGTCCCAATTCTTCCCATTCCCATTGAAACTTTTCAAATCCCTCTCCAAATTGTTGAAATTCTCTTGAAGCTTTTAAAATTCTCTCTAGAATTTTCAAAATCCATGTCCACATGTTTACAATTTCACGTCAAAAAATGGCTAAAATTCCAGTTGAAATTTTTTCAAAGTCCCTGAAAAATTTCCAATTTTTGTCCCAATTCTTCCCATTCCCATTGAAACTTTTCAAATCCCTCTCCAAATTGTTGAAATTCTCTTGAAGCTTTTAAAATTCTCTCTAGAATTTTCAAAATCCATGTCCACATGTTTACAATTTCACATAAAAAAATGGCTAAAATTCCAGTTGAAATTTTTTCAAAGTCCCTTCAAAATTTTCCGATTTTTGTCCAATTCTTCCCATACCCATTGAAACTTTTCAAATCCCTCTCCAAATTGTTGAAATTCTCTTGAAGCTTTTAAAATTCTCTCCAGAATTTTCAAAATCCATGTCCACATGTTTACAATTTCACATAAAAAAATGGCTAAAATTCCAGTTGAAATTTTTTCAAAGTCCCTTAAAAATTTTCCAATTTTTGTCCCAATTCTTCCCATTCCCATTGAAACTTTTCAAATCCCTCTCCAAATTGTTGAAATTCTCTTGAACCTTTTAAAATTCTCTCTAGAATTTTCAAAATCCATGTCCACATGTTTACAATTTCACGTCAAAAAATGGCTAAAATTCCAGTTGAAATTTTTTCAAAGTCCCTTAAAAATTTTCCAATTTTTGTCCCAATTCTTCCCATTCCCATTGAAACGTTTCAAATCCCTCTCCAAATTGTTGAAATTCTCTTGAAGCTTTTAAAATTCTCTCTAGAATTTTCAAAATCCATGTCCACATGTTTACAATTTCACGTCAAAAAATGGCTACAATTCCAGTTGAAATTTTTTCAAAGTCCCTTAAAAATTTTCCAATTTTTGTCCCAATTCTTCCCATTCCCATTGAAACTTTTCAAATCCCTCTCAAAATTGTTGAAATTCTCTTGAAGCTTTTAAAATTCTCTCCAGAATTTTCAAAATCCATGTCCACATGTTTACAATTTCACGTCAAAAAATGGCTAAAATTCCAGTTGAAATTTTTTCAAAATCCCTTAAAAATTTTCCGATTTTTTTCCCAATTCTTCCCATTCCCATTGAAACATTTCAAATCCCTCTCAAAATTGTTGAAATTCTCTTGAAGCTTTTAAAATTCTCTCTAGAATTTTCAAAATCCATGTCCACATGTTTACAATTTCACGTCAAAAAATGCTAAAATTCCAGTTGAAATTTTTTCAAAGTCCCTTAAAAATTTTCCAATTTTTGTCCCAATTCTTCCCATTCCCATTGAAACTTTTCAAATCCCTCTCCAAATTGTTGAAATTCTCTTGAAGCTTTTAAAATTCTCTCTAGAATTTTCAAAATCCATGGCCACATGTTTACAATTTCACGTCAAAAAATGGCTAAAATTCCAGTTGAAATTTTTTCAAAGTCCCTTAAAAATTTTCCAATTTTTGTCCCAATTCTTCCCATTTCCATTGAAACTTTTCAAATCCCTCTCAAAATTGTTGAAATTCTCTTGAAGCTTTTAAAATTCTCTCTAGAATTTTCAAAATCCACTTCAACATCTTTACAATTTCATGTAAATATTTGCTAAAATTCCAGTTGAAATTTTTTCAAAGTCCCTTCAAAATTTTCCAATTTTTTGTCCCAATTCTTCCCATTCCCATTGAAACTTTTCAAATCCCTCTCAAAATTGTTGAAATTCTGTTGAAGCTTTTAAAATTCTCTCTAGAATTTTCAAAATCCATGTCCACATGTTTACAATTTCACGTCAAAAATGCTAAAATTCCAGTTGAAATTTTTTCAAAGTCCCTTAAAAATTTTCCAATTTTTGTCCCAATTCTTCCCATTCCCATTGAAACTTTTCAAATCCCTCTCAAAATGGTTGAAATTCTCTTGAAGCTTTTAAAATTCTCTCTAGAATTTTCAAAATCCATGTCCACATGTTTACAATTTCACGTCAAAAATGCTAAAATTCCAGTTGAAATTTTTTCAAAGTCCCTTAAAAATTTTCCAATTTTTGTCCCAATTCTTCCCATTCCCATTGAAACTTTTCAAATCCCTCTCAAAATTGTTGAAATTCTCTTGAAGCTTTTAAAATTCTCTCTAGAATTTTCAAAATCCATGTCCACATGTTTACAATTTCACGTCAAAAAATGGCTAAAAATCCAGTTGAAATTTTTTCAAAGTCCCTGAAAAATTTTCCAATTTTTGTCCCAATTCTTCCCATTCCCATTGAAACTTTTCAAATCCCTCTCAAAATTGTTGAAATTCTCTTGAAGCTTTTAAAATTCTCTCTAGAATTTTCAAAATCCATGGCCACATGTTTACAATTTCACGTCAAAAAATGGCTAAAATTCCAGTGGAAATGTTTTCAAAGTCCCTTAAAAATTTTCCAATTTTTGTCCCAATTCTTCCCATTCCCATTGAAACTTTTCAAATCCCGCTCAAAATTGTTGAAATTCTGTTGAAGCTTTTAAAATTCTCTCCAGAATTTTCAAAATCCATGTCCACATGTTTACAATTTCATGTAAATATTTGCTAAAATTCCAGTTGAAATTTTTTCAAAGTCCCTTTAAAATTTTCCAATTTTTGTCCCAATTCTTCCCATTCCCATTGAAACTTTTCAAATCCCTCTCAAAATTGTTGAAATTCTGTTGAAGCTTTTAAAATTCTCTCTAGAATTTTCAAAATCCATGTCCACATGTTTACAATTTCACGTCAAAAATGCTAAAATTCCAGTTGAAATTTTTCAAAGTCCCTTAAAAATTTTCCAATTTTTGTCCCAATTCTTCCCATTCCCATTGAAACTTTTCAAATCCCTCTCAAAATTGTTGAAATTCTCTTGAAGCTTTTAAAATTCTCTCTAGAATTTTCAAAATCCATGTCCACATGTTTACAATTTCACGTCAAAAATGCTAAAATTCCAGTTGAAATTTTTTCAAAGTCCCTTCAAAATTTTCCAATTTTTGTCCCAATTCTTCCCATTCCCATTGAAACTTTTCAAATCCCTCTCCAAATTGTTGAAATTCTCTTGAAGCTTTTAAAATTCTCTCTAGAATTTTCAAAATCCATGTCCACATGTTTACAATTTCACGTCAAAAAATGGCTAAAATTCCAGTTGAAATTTTTTCAAAGTCCCTGAAAAATTTTCCAATTTTTGTCCCAATTCTTCCCATTCCCATTGAAACTTTTCAAATCCCTCTCCAAATTGTTGAAATTCTCTTGAAGCTTTTAAAATTCTCTCTAGAATTTTCAAAATCCACGTCCACATGTTTACAATTTCACGTCAAAAAATGGCTAAAATTCCAGTTGAAATTTTTTCAAAGTCCCTTAAAAATTTTCCAATTTTTGTCCCAATTCTTCCCATTCCCATTGAAACTTTTCAAATCCCTCTCCAAATTGTTGAAATTCTCTTGAAGCTTTTAAAATTCTCTCTAGAATTTTCAAAATGCATGTCCACATGTTTACAATTTCACGTCAAAAAATGGCTAAAATTCCAGTTGAAATTTTTTCAAAGTCCCTGAAAAATTTTCCAATTTTTGTCCCAATTCTTCCCATTCCCATTGAAACTTTTCAAATCCCTCTCCAAATTGTTGAAATTCTCTTGAAGCTTTTAAAATTCTCTCTAGAATTTTCAAAATCCATGTCCACATGTTTACAATTTCACGTCAAAAAATGGCTAAAATTCCAGTTGAAATTTTTTCAAAGTCCCTTAAAAATTTTCCAATTTTTGTCCCAATTCTTCCCATTCCCATTGAAACTTTTCAAATCCCTCTCCAAATTGTTGAAATTCTCTTGAAGCTTTTAAACTTCTCTCCAGAATTTTCAAAATCCATGTCCACATGTTTACAATTTCACGTCAAAAAATGGCTAAAATTCCAGTGGAAATTTTTTCAAAGTCCCTTCAAAATTTTCCAATTTTTGTCCCAATTCTTCCCATTCCCATTGAAACTTTTCAAATCCCTCTCAAAATGGTTGAAATTCTCTTGAAGCTTTTAAAATTCTCTCTAGAATTTTCAAAATCCATGTCCACATGTTTACAATTCCACGTCAAAAAATGGCTAAAATTCCAGTTGAAATTTTTTCAAAGTCCCTTAAAAATTTTCCAATTTTTGTCCCAATTCTTCCCATTCCCATTGAAACTTTTCAAATCCCTCTCAAAATGGTTGAAATTCTCTTGAAGCTTTTAAAATTCTCTCTAGAATTTTCAAAATCCATGTCCACATGTTTACAATTTCACGTCAAAAAATGCCTAAAATTCCAGTTGAAATTTTTTCAAAGTCCCTTAAAAATTTTCCAATTTTTGTCCCAATTCTTCCCATTCCCATTGAAACTTTTCAAATCCCTCTCCAAATTGTTGAAATTCTCTTGAAGCTTTTTAAAATTCTCTCTAGAATTTTCAAAATCCATGTCCACATGTTTACAATTTCACGTCAAAAAATGGCTAAAATTCCAGTTGAAATTTTTTCAAAGTCCCTTCAAAATTTTCCAATTTTTGTCCCAATTCTTCCCATTCCCATTGAAACTTTTCAAATCCCTCTCCAAATTGTTGAAATTCTCTTGAAGCTTTTAAACTTCTCTCCAGAATTTTCAAAATCCATGTCCACATGTTTACAATTTCACGCCAAAAATGGCTAAAATTCCAGTGGAAATTTTTTCAAAGTCCCTTCAAAATTTTCCAATTTTTGTCCCAATTCTTCCCATTCCCATTGAAACTTTTCAAATCCCTCTCAAAATTGTTGAAATTCTCTTGAAGCTTTTAAAATTCTCTCCAGAATTTTCAAAATCCATGTCCACATGTTTACAATTTCACGACAAAAAATGGCTAAAATTCCAGTTGAAATTTTTTCAAAGTCCCTTAAAAATTTTCCAATTTTTGTCCCAATTCTTCCCATTCCCATTGAAACTTTTCAAATCCCTCTCCAAATTGTTGAAATTCTCTTGAAGCTTTTCAAATTCTCTCTAGAATTTTCAAAATCCATGTCCACATGTTTACAATTTCACGTCAAAAAATGGCTAAAATTCCAGTTGAAATTTTTTCAAAGTCCCTTAAAAATTTTCCAATTTTTGTCCCAATTCTTCCCATTCCCATTGAAACTTTTCAAATCCCTCTCCAAATTGTTGAAATTCTCTTGAAGCTTTTAAAATTCTCTCTAGAATTTTCAAAATCCATGTCCACATGTTTACAATTTCACGTCAAAAAAATGGCTAAAATTCCAGTTGAAATTTTTTCAAAGTCCCTTAAAAATTTTCCAATTTTTGTCCCAATTCTTCCCATTCCCATTGAAACTTTTCAAATCCCTCTCCAAATTGTTGAAATTCTCTTGAAGCTTTTAAAATTCTCTCTAGAATTTTCAAAATCCATGTCCACATGTTTACAATTTCACGTCAAAAAATGGCTAAAATTCCAGTTGAAATTTTTTCAAAGTCCCTGAAAAATTTTCCAATTTTTGTCCCAATTCTTCCCATTCCCATTGAAACTTTTCAAATCCCTCTCCAAATTGTTGAAATTCTCTTGAAGCTTTTAAAATTCTCTCTAGAATTTTCAAAATCCATGTCCACATGTTTACAATTTCACGTCAAAAAATGGCTAAAATTCCAGTTGAAATTTTTTCAAAGTCCCTTAAAAATTTTCCAATTTTTGTCCCAATTCTTCCCATTCCCATTGAAACTTTTCAAATCCCTCTCAAAATTGTTGAAATTCTCTTGAAGCTTTTAAAATTCTCTCTAGAATTTTCAAAATCCATGTCCACATGTTTACAATTTCACGTCAAAAAATGGCTAAAATTCCAGTTGAAATTTTTCAAAGTCCCTTAAAAATTTTCCAATTTTTGTCCCAATTCTTCCCATTCCCATTGAAACTTTTCAAATCCCTCTCCAAATTGTTGAAATTCTCTTGAAGCTTTTAAACTTCTCTCCAGAATTTTCAAAATCCATGTCCACATGTTTACAATTTCACGTCAAAAAATGGCTAAAATTCCAGTGGAAATTTTTTCAAAGTCCCTTCAAAATTTTCCAATTTTTGTCCCAATTCTTCCCATTCCCATTGAAACTTTTCAAATCCCTCTCAAAATTGTTGAAATTCTGTTGAAGCTTTTAAAATTCTCTCTAGAATTTTCAAAATCCATGTCCACATGTTTACAATTCCACGTCAAAAAATGGCTAAAATTCCAGTGGAAATTTTTTCAAAGTCCCTTAAAAATTTTCCAATTTTTGTCCCAATTCTTCCCATTCCCATTGAAACTTTTCAAATCCCTCTCAAAATGGTTGAAATTCTCTTGAAGCTTTTAAAATTCTCTCTAGAATTTTCAAAATCCATGTCCACATGTTTACAATTTCACGTCAAAAAATGGCTAAAATTCCAGTTGAAATTTTTTCAAAGTCCCTGAAAAATTTTCCAATTTTTGTCCCAATTCTTCCCATTCCCATTGAAACTTTTCAAATCCCTCTCCAAATTGTTGAAATTCTCTTGAAGCTTTTAAAATTCTCTCTAGAATTTTCAAAATCCATGTCCACATGTTTACAATTTCACGTCAAAAAATGGCTAAAATTCCAGTTGAAATTTTTTCAAAGTCCCTTAAAAATTTTCCAATTTTTGTCCCAATTCTTCCCATTCCCATTGAAACTTTTCAAATCCCTCTCCAAATTGTTGAAATTCTCTTGAAGCTTTTAAAATTCTCTCTAGAATTTTCAAAATCCATGTCCACATGTTTACAATTACACATAAAAAAATGGCTAAAATTCCAGTTGAAATTTTTTCAAAGTCCCTTCAAAATTTTCCGATTTTTGTCCAATTCTTCCCATACCCATTGAAACTTTTCAAATCCCTCTCCAAATTGTTGAAATTCTCTTGAAGCTTTTAAAATTCTCTCCAGAATTTTCAAAATCCATGTCCACATGTTTACAATTTCACATAAAAAAATGGCTAAAATTCCAGTTGAAATTTTTTCAAAGTCCCTAAAAATTTTCCAATTTTTGTCCCAATTCTTCCCATTCCCATTGAAACTTTTCAAATCCCTCTCCAAATTGTTGAAATTCTCTTGAAGCCTTTTAAAATTCTCTCTAGAATTTTCAAAATCCATGTCCACATGTTTACAATTTCACGTCAAAAAATGGCTAAAATTCCAGTTGAAATTTTTTCAAAGTCCCTTAAAAATTTTCCAATTTTTGTCCCAATTCTTCCCATTCCCATTGAAACGTTTCAAATCCCTCTCCAAATTGTTGAAATTCTCTTGAAGCTTTTAAAATTCTCTCTAGAATTTTCAAAATCCATGTCCACATGTTTACAATTTCACGTCAAAAAATGGCTACAATTCCAGTTGAAATTTTTTCAAAGTCCCTTAAAAATTTTCCAATTTTTGTCCCAATTCTTCCCATTCCCATTGAAACTTTTCAAATCCCTCTCAAAATTGTTGAAATTCTCTTGAAGCTTTTAAAATTCTCTCCAGAATTTTCAAAATCCATGTCCACATGTTTACAATTTCACGTCAAAAAATGGCTAAAATTCCAGTTGAAATTTTTTCAAAGTCCCTTAAAAATTTTCCGATTTTTGTCCCAATTCTTCCCATTCCCATTGAAACATTTCAAATCCCTCTCAAAATTGTTGAAATTCTCTTGAAGCTTTTAAAATTCTCTCTAGAATTTTCAAAATCCATGTCCACATGTTTACAATTTCACGTCAAAAATGCTAAAATTCCAGTTGAAATTTTTTCAAAGTCCCTGAAAAATTTTCCAATTTTTGTCCCAATTCTTCCCATTCCCATTGAAACTTTTCAAATCCCTCTCAAAATTGTTGAAATTCTCTTGAAGCTTTTAAAATTCTCTCTAGAATTTTCAAAATCCATGGCCACATGTTTACAATTTCACGTCAAAAAATGGCTAAAATTCCAGTTGAAATTTTTTCAAAGTCCCTTAAAAATTTTCCAATTTTTGTCCCAATTCTTCCCATTCCCATTGAAACTTTTCAAATCCCTCTCAAAATTGTTGAAATTCTCTTGAAGCTTTTAAAATTCTCTCTAGAATTTTCAAAATCCACTTCAACATCTTTACAATTTCATGTAAATATTTGCTAAAATTCCAGTTGAAATTTTTTCAAAGTCCCTTAAAAATTTTCCCATTTTTGTCCCAATTCTTCCCATTCCCATTGAAACTTTTCAAATCCCTCTCAAAATTGTTGAAATTCTGTTGAAGCTTTTAAAATTCTCTCTAGAATTTTCAAAATCCATGTCCACATGTTTACAATTTCACGTCAAAAATGCTAAAATTCCAGTTGAAATTTTTTCAAAGTCCCTTAAAAATTTTCCAATTTTTGTCCCAATTCTTCCCATTCCCATTGAAACTTTTCAAATCCCTCTCCAAATGGTTGAAATTCTCTTGAAGCTTTTAAAATTCTCTCTAGAATTTTCAAAATCCATGTCCACATGTTTACAATTTCACGTCAAAAATGCTAAAATTCCAGTTGAAATTTTTTCAAAGTCCTTAAAAATTTTCCAATTTTTGTCCCAATTCTTCCCATTCCCATTGAAACTTTTCAAATCCCTCTCAAAATTGTTGAAATTCTCTTGAAGCTTTTAAAATTCTCTCTAGAATTTTCAAAATCCATGTCCACATGTTTACAATTTCACGTCAAAAAATGGCTAAAAATCCAGTTGAAATTTTTTCAAAGTCCCTGAAAATTTTCCAATTTTTGTCCCAATTCTTCCCATTCCCATTGAAACTTTTCAAATCCCTCTCCAAATTGTTGAAATTCTCTTGAAGCTTTTAAAATTCTCTCTAGAATTTTCAAATCCATGTCCACATGTTTACAATTTCACGTCAAAAAATGGCTAAAATTCCAGTGGAAATGTTTTCAAAGTCCCTTAAAAATTTTCCAATTTTTGTCCCAATTCTTCCCATTCCCATTGAAACTTTTCAAATCCCGCTCAAAATTGTTGAAATTCTGTTGAAGCTTTTAAAATTCTCTCCAGAATTTTCAAAATCCATGTCCACATGTTTACAATTTCATGTAAATATTTTCTAAAATTCCAGTTGAAATTTTTTCAAAGTCCCTTAAAAATTTTCCAATTTTTGTCCCAATTCTTCCCATTCCCATTGAAACTTTTCAAATCCCTCTCAAAATTGTTGAAATTCTGTTGAAGCTTTTAAAATTCTCTCCAGAATTTTCAAAATCCATGTCCACATGTTTACAATTTCACGTCAAAAATGCTAAAATTCCAGTTGAAATTTTTTCAAAGTCCCTTAAAAATTTTCCAATTTTTGTCCCAATTCTTCCCATTCCCATTGAAACTTTTCAAATCCCTCTCAAAATTGTTGAAATTCTCTTGAAGCTTTTACAATTCTCTCCAGAATTTTCAAAATCCATGTCCACATGTTTACAATTTCACGTCAAAAAATGGCTAAAATTCCAGTTGAAATTTTTTCAAAGTCCCTTAAAAATTTTCCAGTTTTTGTCCCTATTCTTCCCATTCCCATTGAAACTTTTCAAATCCCTCTCAAAATTGTTGAAATTCTGTTGAAGCTTTTAAAATTCTCTCCAGAATTTTCAAAATCCATGTCCACATGTTTACAATTTCACGTCAAAAAATGGCTAAAATTCCAGTTGAAATTTTTTCAAAGTCCCTTCAAAATTTTCCAATTTTGTCCCAATTCTTCCCATTCCCATTGAAACTTTTCAAATCCCTCTCCAAATTGTTGAAATTCTGTTGAAGCTTTTAAAATTCTCTCTAGAATTTTCAAAATCCATGTCCACATGTTTACAATTTCACGTCAAAAAATGGCTAAAATTCCAGTGGAAATTTTTTCAAAGTCCCTTAAAAATTTTCCAATTTTTGTCCCAATTCTTCCCATTCCCATTGAAACTTTTCAAATCCCTCTCAAAATTGTTGAAATTCTCTTGAAGCTTTTAAAATTCTCTCTAGAATTTTCAAAATCCATGTCCACATGTTTACAATTTCACGACAAAAAATGGCTAAAATTCCAGTTGAAATTTTTTCAAAGTCCCTTCAAAATTTTCCAATTTTTGTCCCAATTCTTCCCATTTCCATTGAAACTTTTCAAATCCCTCTCCAAATTGTTGAAATTCTCTTGAAGCTTTTAAACTTCTCTCCAGAATTTTCAAAATCCATGTCCACATGTTTACAATTTCACGTCAAAAAATGGCTAAAATTCCAGTGGAAATTTTTTCAAAGTCCCTTCAAAATTTTCCAATTTTTGTCCCAATTCTTCCCATTCCCATTGAAACTTTTCAAATCCCTCTCAAAATGGTTGAAATTCTCTTGAAGCTTTTAAAATTCTCTCTAGAATTTTCAAAATCCATGTCCACATGTTTACAATTTCACATCAAAAAATGTCTAAAATTCCAGTTGAAATTTTTTTCAAAGTCCCTGAAAAATTTTCCAATTTTTGTCCCAATTCTTCCCATTCCCATTGAAACTTTTCAAATCCCTCTCCAAATTGTTGAAATTCTCTTGAAGCTTTTAAAATTCTCTCTAGAATTTTCAAAATCCATGTCCACATGTTTACAATTTCACGTCAAAAAATGGCTAAAATTCCAGTTGAAATTTTTTCAAAGTCCCTTAAAAATTTTCCAATTTTGTCCCAATTCTTCCCATTCCCATTGAAACTTTTCAAATCCCTCTCCAAATTGTTGAAATTCTCTTGAAGCTTTTAAAATTCTCTCTAGAATTTTCAAAATCCATGTCCACATGTTTACAATTACACATAAAATGGCTAAAATTCCAGTTGAAATTTTTTCAAAGTCCCTGAAAAATTTTCTGATTTTTGTCCCAATTCTTCCCATTCCCATTGAAACTTTTCAAATCCCTCTCCAAATTGTTGAAATTCTCTTGAACCTTTTAAAATTCTCTCTAGAATTTTCAAAATCCATGTCCACATGTTTACAATTTCACGTCAAAAAATGGCTAAAATTCCCGTTGAAATTTTTTCAAAGTCCCTTAAAAATTTTCCAATTTTTGTCCCAATTCTTCCCATTCCCATTGAAACTTTTCAAATCCCTCTCAAAATTGTTGAAATTCTCTTGAAGCTTTTAAAATTCTCTCTAGAATTTTCAAAATCCATGTCCACATGTTTACAATTCCACGTCAAAAAATGGCTAAAATTCCAGTTGAAATTTTTTCAAATTCCTTAAAAATTTTCCGATTTTTGTCCCAATTCTTCCCATTCCCATTGAAACTTTTCAAATCCCTCTCAAAATTGTTGAAATTCTCTTGAAGCTTTTAAAATTCTCTCTAGAATTTTCAAAATCCATGTCCACATGTTTACAATTTCACGTCAAAAATGCTAAAATTCCAGTTGAAATTTTTTCAAAGTCCCTGAAAAATTTTCCAATTTTTGTCCCAATTCTTCCCATTCCCATTGAAACTTTTCAAATCCCTCTCCAAATTGTTGAAATTCTGTTGAAGCTTTTAAAATTCTCTCTAGAATTTTCAAAATCCATGTCCACAGGTTTACAATTTCAGGTGAAAAATGCTAAAATTCCAGTTGAAATTTTTTCAAAGTCCCTTAAAAATTTTCCAATTTTTGTCCCAATTCTTCCCATTCCCATTGAAACTTTTCAAATCCCTCTCCAAATTGTTGAAATTCTCTTGAAGCTTTTAAAATTCTCTCTAGAATTTTCAAAATCCATGTCCACATGTTTACAATTTCACGTCAAAAAATGGCTAAAATTCCAGTTGAAATTTTTTCAAAGTCCCTGAAAAATTTTCCAATTTTTGTCCCAATTCTTCCCATTCCCATTGAAACTTTTCAAATCCCGCTCCAAATTGTTAAAATTCTGTTGAAGCTTTTAAAATTCTCTCCAGAATTTTCAAAATCCATGTCCACATGTTTACAATTTCATGTAAATATTTGCTAAAATTCCAGTTGAAATTTTTTCAAAGTCCCTTCAAAATTTTCCAATTTTTGTCCCAATTCTTCCCATTCCCATTGAAACTTTTCAAATCCCTCTCAAAATTGTTGAAATTCTCTTGAAGCTTTTACAATTCTCTCCAGAATTTTCAAAATCCATGTCCACATGTTTACAATTTCACGTCAAAAAATGGCTAAAATTCCAGTTGAAATTTTTTCAAAGTCCCTTAAAAATTTTCCAATTTTTGTCCCAATTCTTCCCATTCCCATTGAAACTTTTCAAATCCCTCTCCAAATTGTTGAAATTCTCTTGAAGCTTTTAAAATTCTCTCCAGAATTTTCAAAATCCATGTCCACATATTTACAATTTCACATCAAAAATGCTAAAATTCCAGTTGAAATTTTTTCAAAGTCCCTTAAAAATTTTCCAATTTTTGTCCCAATTCTTCCCATTCCCATTGAAACTTTTCAAATCCCTCTCAAAATTGTTGAAATTCTCTTGAAGCTTTTAAAATTCTCTCCAGAATTTTCAAAATCCATGTCCACATGTTTACAATTTCACGTCAAAAAATGGCTAAAATTCCAGTTGAAATTTTTTCAAAGTCCCTTAAAAATTTTCCAGTTTTTGTCCCTATTCTTCCCATTCCCATTGAAACTTTTCAAATCCCTCTCAAAATTGTTGAAATTCTCTTGAAGCTTTTAAAATTCTCTCCAGAATTTTCAAAATCCATGTCCACATGTTTACAATTTCACGTCAAAAAATGGCTAAAATTCCAGTTGAAATTTTTTCAAAGTCCCTGAAAAATTTTCCAATTTTTGTCCCAATTCTTCCCATTCCCATTGAAACTTTTCAAATCCCTCTCCAAATTGTTGAAATTCTCTTGAAGCTTTTAAAATTCTCTCTAGAATTTTCAAAATCCATGTCCACATGTTTACAATTTCACGTCAAAAAATGGCTAAAATTCCAGTGGAAATTTTTTCAAAGTCCCTTAAAAATTTTCCAATTTTTGTCCCAATTCTTCCCATTCCCATTGAAACTTTTCAAATCCCTCTCAAAATGGTTGAAATTCTCTTGAAGCTTTTAAAATTCTCTCTAGAATTTTCAAAATCCATGTCCACATGTTTACAATTTCACGTCAAAAAATGGCTAAAATTCCAGTTGAAATTTTTTCAAAGTCCCTTAAAAATTTTCCAATTTTTGTCCCAATTCTTCCCATTCCCATTGAAACTTTTCAAATCCCTCTCAAAATGGTTGAAATTCTCTTGAAGCTTTTAAAATTCTCTCTAGAATTTTCAAAATCCATGTCCACATGTTTACAATTTCACATCAAAAAATGTCTAAAATTCCAGTTGAAATTTTTTCAAAGTCCCTGAAAAATTTTCCAATTTTTGTCCCAATTCTTCCCATTCCCATTGAAACTTTTCAAATCCCTCTCCAAATTGTTGAAATTCTCTTGAAGCTTTTAAAATTCTCTCTAGAATTTTCAAAATCCATGTCCACATGTTTACAATTTCACGTAAAAAAATGGCTAAAATTCCAGTTGAAATTTTTTCAAAGTCCCTTAAAAATTTTCCAATTTTGTCCCAATTCTTCCCATTCCCATTGAAACTTTTCAAATCCCTCTCCAAATTGTTGAAATTCTGTTGAACCTTTTAAAATTCTCTCTAGAATTTTCAAAATCCATGTCCACATGTTTACAATTTCACGTCAAAAAATGGCTAAAATTCCAGTTGAAATTTTTTTCAAAGTCCCTGAAAAATTTTCCGATTTTTGTCCAATTCTTCCCATACCCATTGAAACTTTTCAAATCCCTCTCAAAATTGTTGAAATTCTGTTGAAGCTTTTAAAATTCTCTCCAGAATTTTCAAAATCCATGTCCACATGTTTACAATTTCACATAAAAAAATGGCTAAAATTCCAGTTGAAATTTTTTCAAAGTCCCTTAAAAATTTTCCAATTTTTGTCCCAATTCTTCCCATTCCCATTGAAACTTTTCAAATCCCTCTCAAAATTGTTGAAATTCTCTTGAAGCTTTTAAAATTCTCTCTAGAATTTTCAAAATCCATGTCCACATGTTTACAATTTCACGTCAAAAAATGGCTAAAATTCCAGTTGAAATTTTTTCAAAGTCCCTGAAAAATTTTCCAATTTTTGTCCCAATTCTTCCCATTCCCATTGAAACTTTTCAAATCCCTCTCCAAATTGTTGAAATTCTCTTGAAGCTTTTAAAATTCTCTCTAGAATTTTCAAAATCCATGTCCACATGTTTACAATTCCACGTCAAAAAATGGCTAAAATTCCAGTTGAAATTTTTTCAAAATCCCTTAAAAATTTTCCAATTTTTGTCCCAATTCTTCCCATTCCCATTGAAACATTTCAAATCCCTCTCCAAATTGTTGAAATTCTCTTGAAGCTTTTACAATTCTCTCTAGAATTTTCAAAATCCATGTCCACATGTTTACAATTTCACGTCAAAAATGCTAAAATTCCAGTTGAAATTTTTTCAAAGTCCCTTAAAAATTTTCCAATTTTTGTCCCAATTCTTCCCATTCCCATTGAAACTTTTCAAATCCCTCTCAAAATTGTTGAAATTCTGTTGAAGCTTTTAAAATTCTCTCTAGAATTTTCAAAATCCATGTCCACAGGTTTACAATTTCAGGTCAAAAATGCTAAAATTCCAGTTGAAATTTTTTCAAAGTCCCTTAAAAATTTTCCAATTTTTGTCCCAATTCTTCCCATTCCCATTGAAACTTTTCAAATCCCTCTCAAAATTGTTGAAATTCTCTTGAAGCTTTTAAAATTCTCTCTAGAATTTTCAAAATCCATGTCCACATGTTTACAATTTCACGTCAAAAAATGGCTAAAATTCCACTTGAAATTTTTTCAAAGTCCCTGAAAAATTTTCCAATTTTTGTCCCAATTCTTCCCATTCCCATTGAAACTTTTCAAATCCCTCTCAAAATTGTTGAAATTCTCTTGAAGCTTTTAAAATTCTCTCTAGAATTTTCAAAATCCATGTCCACATGTTTACAATTTCACGTCAAAAAATGGCTAAAATTCCAGTTGAAATTTTTTCAAAGTCCCTTAAAAATTTTCCAATTTTTGTCCCAATTCTTCCCATTCCCATTGAAACTTTTCAAATCCCGCTCAAAATTGTTGAAATTCTGTTGAAGCTTTTAAAATTCTCTCCAGAATTTTCAAAATCCATGTCCACATGTTTACAATTTCATGTAAATATTTGCTAAAATTCCAGTTGAAATTTTTTCAAAGTCCCTTAAAAATTTTCCAATTTTTGTCCCAATTCTTCCCATTCCCATTGAAACTTTTCAAATCCCTCTCAAAATTGTTGAAATTCTGTTGAACCTTTTAAAATTCTCTCTAGAATTTTCAAAATCCATGTCCACAGGTTTACAATTTCAGGTCAAAAATGCTAAAATTCCAGTTGAAATTTTTTCAAAGTCCCTTAAAAATTTTCCAATTTTTGTCCCAATTCTTCCCATTCCCATTGAAACTTTTCAAATCCCTCTCAAAATTGTTGAAATTCTCTTGAAGCTTTTAAAATTCTCTCTAGAATTTTCAAAATCCATGTCCACATGTTTACAATTTCACGTCAAAAAATGGCTAAAATTCCACTTGAAATTTTTTCAAAGTCCCTGAAAAATTTTCCAATTTTTGTCCCAATTCTTCCCATTCCCATTGAAACTTTTCAAATCCCTCTCAAAATTGTTGAAATTCTCTTGAAGCTTTTAAAATTCTCTCTAGAATTTTCAAAATCCATGTCCACATGTTTACAATTTCACGTCAAAAAATGGCTAAAATTCCAGTTGAAATTTTTTCAAAGTCCCTTAAAAATTTTCCAATTTTTGTCCCAATTCTTCCCATTCCCATTGAAACTTTTCAAATCCCTCTCAAAATGGTTGAAATTCTCTTGAAGCTTTTAAAATTCTCTCTAGAATTTTCAAAATCCATGTCCACATGTTTACAATTTCACGTCAAAAAATGGCTAAAATTCCAGTTGAAATTTTTTCAAAGTCCCTTAAAAATTTTCCAATTTTTGTCCCAATTCTTCCCATTCCCATTGAAACTTTTCAAATCCCTCTCAAAATGGTTGAAATTCTCTTGAAGCTTTTAAAATTCTCTCTAGAATTTTCAAAATCCATGTCCACATGTTTACAATTTCACGTCAAAAAATGGCTAAAATTCCAGTTGAAATTTTTTCAAAGTCCCTTAAAAATTTTCCAATTTTTGTCCCAATTCTTCCCATTCCCATTGAAACTTTTCAAATCCCTCTCCAAATTGTTGAAATTCTCTTGAAGCTTTTAAAATTCTCTCTAGAATTTTCAAAATCCATGTCCACATGTTTACAATTTCACGTAAAAAAATGGCTAAAATTCCAGTTGAAATTTTTTCAAAGTCCCTTAAAAATTTTCCAATTTTTGTCCCAATTCTTCCCATTCCCATTGAAACTTTTCAAATCCCTCTCCAAATTGTTGAAATTCTGTTGAACCTTTTAAAATTCTCTCTAGAATTTTCAAAATCCATGTCCACATGTTTACAATTTCACGTCAAAAAATGGCTAAAATTCCAGTTGAAATTTTTTCAAAGTCCCTGAAAAATTTTCCGATTTTTGTCCAATTCTTCCCATACCCATTGAAACTTTTCAAATCCCTCTCAAAATTGTTGAAATTCTGTTGAAGCTTTTAAAATTCTCTCCAGAATTTTCAAAATCCATGTCCACATGTTTACAATTTCACATAAAAAAATGGCTAAAATTCCAGTTGAAATTTTTTCAAAGTCCCTTAAAAATTTTCCAATTTTTGTCCCAATTCTTCCCATTCCCATTGAAACTTTTCAAATCCCTCTCAAAATTGTTGAAATTCTCTTGAAGCTTTTAAAATTCTCTCTAGAATTTTCAAAATCCATGTCCACATGTTTACAATTTCACGTCAAAAAATGGCTAAAATTCCAGTTGAAATTTTTTCAAAGTCCCTTAAAAATTTTCCAATTTTTGTCCCAATTCTTCCCATTCCCATTGAAACTTTTCAAATCCCTCTCCAAATTGTTGAAATTCTCTTGAAGCTTTTAAAATTCTCTCTAGAATTTTCAAAATCCATGTCCACATGTTTACAATTCCACGTCAAAAAATGGCTAAAATTCCAGTTGAAATTTTTTCAAAATCCCTTAAAAATTTTCCAATTTTTGTCCCAATTCTTCCCATTCCCATTGAAACATTTCAAATCCCTCTCAAAATTGTTGAAATTCTCTTGAAGCTTTTAAAATTCTCTCTAGAATTTTCAAAATCCATGTCCACATGTTTACAATTTCACGTCAAAAATGCTAAAATTCCAGTTGAAATTTTTTCAAAGTCCCTTAAAAATTTTCCAATTTTTGTCCCAATTCTTCCCATTCCCATTGAAACTTTTCAAATCCCTCTCAAAATTGTTGAAATTCTGTTGAAGCTTTTAAAATTCTCTCTAGAATTTTCAAAATCCATGTCCACAGGTTTACAATTTCAGGTCAAAAATGCTAAAATTCCAGTTGAAATTTTTTCAAAGTCCCTTAAAAATTTTCCAATTTTTGTCCCAATTCTTCCCATTCCCATTGAAACTTTTCAAATCCCTCTCAAAATTGTTGAAATTCTCTTGAAGCTTTTAAAATTCTCTCTAGAATTTTCAAAATCCATGTCCACATGTTTACAATTTCACGTCAAAAAATGGCTAAAATTCCACTTGAAATTTTTTCAAAGTCCCTGAAAAATTTTCCAATTTTTGTCCCAATTCTTCCCATTCCCATTGAAACTTTTCAAATCCCTCTCAAAATTGTTGAAATTCTCTTGAAGCTTTTAAAATTCTCTCTAGAATTTTCAAAATCCATGTCCACATGTTTACAATTTCACGTCAAAAAATGGCTAAAATTCCAGTTGAAATTTTTTCAAAGTCCCTTAAAAATTTTCCAATTTTTGTCCCAATTCTTCCCATTCCCATTGAAACTTTTCAAATCCCGCTCAAAATTGTTGAAATTCTGTTGAAGCTTTTAAAATTCTCTCCAGAATTTTCAAAATCCATGTCCACATGTTTACAATTTCATGTAAATATTTGCTAAAATTCCAGTTGAAATTTTTTCAAAGTCCCTTAAAAATTTTCCAATTTTTGTCCCAATTCTTCCCATTCCCATTGAAACTTTTCAAATCCCTCTCAAAATTCTTGAAATTCTCTTGAAGCTTTTACAATTCTCTCCAGAATTTTCAAAATCCATGTCCACATGTTTACAATTTCACGTCAAAAAATGGCTAAAATTCCAGTTGAAATTTTTTCAAAGTCCCTTAAAAATTTTCCAATTTTTGTCCCAATTCTTCCCATTCCCATTGAAACTTTTCAAATCCCTCTCAAAATTGTTGAAATTCTCTTGAAGCTTTTAAAATTCTCTCCAGAATTTTCAAAATCCATGTCCACATGTTTACAATTTCACGTCAAAAATGCTAAAATTCCAGTGGAAATTTTTTCAAAGTCCCTGAAAAATTTTCCAATTTTTGTCCCAATTCTTCCCATTCCCATTGAAACTTTTCAAATCCCTCTCAAAATTGTTGAAATTCTCTTGAAGCTTTTACAATTCTCTCCAGAATTTTCAAAATCCATGTCCACATGTTTACAATTTCACGTCAAAAAATGGCTAAAATTCCAGTTGAAATTTTTTCAAAGTCCCTTAAAAATTTTCCAGTTTTTGTCCCTATTCTTCCCATTCCCATTGAAACTTTTCAAATCCCTCTCAAAATTGTTGAAATTCTGTTGAAGCTTTTAAAATTCTCTCCAGAATTTTCAAAATCCATGTCCACATGTTTACAATTTCACGTCAAAAAATGGCTAAAATTCCAGTTGAAATTTTTTCAAAGTCCCTTCAAAATTTTCCAGTTTTTGTCCCAATTCTTCCCATTCCCATTGAAACTTTTCAAATCCCTCTCAAAATTGTTGAAATTCTCTTGAAGCTTTTAAAATTCTCTCTAGAATTTTCAAAATCCATGTCCACATGTTTACAATTTCACGTCAAAAAATGGCTAAAATTCCAGTGGAAATTTTTTCAAAGTCCCTGAAAAATTTTCCAATTTTTGTCCCAATTCTTCCCATTCCCATTGAAACTTTTCAAATCCCTCTCAAAATTGTTGAAATTCTCTTGAAGCTTTTAAAATTCTCTCTAGAATTTTCAAAATCCATGTCCACATGTTTACAATTTCACGTCAAAAAATGGCTAAAATTCCAGTTGAAATTTTTTCAAAGTCCCTTAAAAATTTTCCAATTTTTGTCCCAATTCTTCCCATTCCCATTGAAACTTTTCAAATCCCTCTCCAAATTGTTGAAATTCTCTTGAAGCTTTTAAACTTCTCTCCAGAATTTTCAAAATCCATGTCCACATGTTTATAATTTCACGTCAAAAAATGGCTAAAATTCCAGTTGAAATTTTTTCAAAGTCCCTTAAAAATTTTCCAATTTTTGTCCCAATTCTTCCCATTCCCATTGAAACTTTTCAAATCCCTCTCAAAATGGTTGAAATTCTCTTGAAGCTTTCAAAATTCTCTCTAGAATTTTCAAAATCCACTTCCACATGTTTACAATTTCACGTCAAAAAATGGCTAAAATTCCAGTTGAAATGTTTTCAAAGTCCCTTAAAAATTTTCCAATTTTTGTCCCAATTCTTCCCATTCCCATTGAAACTTTTCAAATCCCTCTCAAAATTGTTGAAATTCTCTTGAACCTTTTAAAATTCTCTCTAGAATTTTCAAATCCATGTCCACATGTTTACAATTTCACGTCAAAAAATGGCTAAAATTCCAGTTGAAATTTTTTCAAAGTCCCTTAAAAATTTTCCAATTTTTGTCCCAATTCTTCCCATTCCCATTGAAACTTTTCAAATCCCTCTCCAAATTGTTGAAATTCTCTTGAAGCTTTTAAAATTCTCTCTAGAATTTTCAAAATCCATGTCCACATGTTTACAATTTCACGTAAAAAAATGGCTAAAATTCCAGTTGAAATTTTTTCAAAGTCCCTTAAAAATTTTCCAATTTTTGTCCCAATTCTTCCCATTCCCATTGAAACTTTTCAAATCCCTCTCCAAATTGTTGAAATTCTCTTGAAGCTTTTAAAATTCTCTCTAGAATTTTCAAAATCCATGTCCACAGGTTTACAATTTCACATCAAAAAATGGCTAAAATTCCAGTTGAAATTTTTTCAAAGTCCCTTAAAAATTTTCCAATTTTTGTCCCAATTCTTCCCATTCCCATTGAAACTTTTCAAATCCCTCTCAAAATTGTTGAAATTCTGTTGAAGCTTTTAAAATTCTCTCTAGAATTTTCAAAATCCATGTCCACATGTTTACAATTTCACGTCAAAAAATGGCTAAAATTCCAGTTGAAATTTTTTCAAAATCCCTTAAAAATTTTCCGATTTTTTTCCCAATTCTTCCCATTCCCATTGAAACTTTTCAAATCCCTCTCCAAATTGTTGAAATTCTGTTGAAGCTTTTAAAATTCTCTCTAGAATTTTCAAAATCCATGTCCACATGTTTACAATTTCACGTCAAAAATGCTAAAATTCCAGTTGAAATTTTTTCAAAGTCCCTGAAAAATTTTCCAATTTTTGTCCCAATTCTTCCCATTCCCATTGAAACTTTTCAAATCCCTCTCAAAATTGTTGAAATTCTCTTGAAGCTTTTAAAATTCTCTCTAGAATTTTCAAAATCCATGTCCACAAGTTTACAATTTCACGTCAAAAATGCTAAAATTCCAGTTGAAATTTTTTCAAAGTCCCTTAAAAATTTTCCAATTTTTGTCCCAATTCTTCCCATTCCCATTGAAACTTTTCAAATCCCTCTCAAAATTGTTGAAATTCTCTTGAAGCTTTTACAATTCTCTCCAGAATTTTCAAAATCCATGTCCACATGTTTACAATTTCACGTCAAAAAATGGCTAAAATTCCAGTTGAAATTTTTTCAAAGTCCCTTAAAAATTTTCCAATTTTTGTCCCAATTCTTCCCATTCCCATTGAAACTTTTCAAATCCCTCTCCAAATTGTTGAAATTCTCTTGAAGCTTTTAAAATTCTCTCTAGAATTTTCAAAATCCATGGCCACATGTTTACAATTTCACGTCAAAAAATGGCTAAAATTCCAGTTGAAATTTTTTCAAAGTCCCTTAAAAATTTTCCAATTTTTGTCCCAATTCTTCCCATTCCCATTGAAACTTTTCAAATCCCTCTCAAAATTGTTGAAATTCTCTTGAAGCATTTAAAATTCTCTCTAGAATTTTCAAAATCCATGTCCACAGGTTTACAATTACACATAAAAAAATGGCTAAAATTCCAGTTGAAATTTTTTCAAAATCCCTTAAAAATTTTCCGATTTTTTTCCCAATTCTTCCCATTCCCATTGAAACATTTCAAATCCCTCTCAAAATTGTTGAAATTCTCTTGAAGCTTTTAAAATTCTCTCTAGAATTTTCAAAATCCATGTCCACATGTTTACAATTTCACGTCAAAAATGCTAAAATTCCAGTTGAAATTTTTTCAAAGTCCCTTAAAAATTTTCCAATTTTTGTCCCAATTCTTCCCATTCCCATTGAAACTTTTCAAATCCCTCTCCAAATTGTTGAAATTCTCTTGAAGCTTTTAAAATTCTCTCTAGAATTTTCAAAATCCATGTCCACATGTTTACAATTCCACGTCAAAAATGCTAAAATTCCAGTTGAAATTTTTTCAAAGTCCCTTAAAAATTTTCCAATTTTTGTCCCAATTCTTCCCATTCCCATTGAAACTTTTCAAATCCCTCTCCAAATTGTTGAAATTCTCTTGAACCTTTTAAAATTCTCTCTAGAATTTTCAAAATCCATGTCCACATGTTTACAATTTCACGTCAAAAAATGGCTAAAATTCCAGTTGAAATTTTTTCAAAGTCCCTTAAAAATTTTCCAATTTTTGTCCCAATTCTTCCCATTCCCATTGAAACTTTTCAAATCCCTCTCAAAATTGTTGAAATTCTCTTGAAGCTTTTAAAATTCTCTCTAGAATTTTCAAAATCCATGTCCACATGTTTACAATTTCACGTCAAAAAATGGCTAAAATTCCACTTGAAATTTTTTCAAAGTCCCTGAAAAATTTTCCAATTTTTGTCCCAATTCTTCCCATTCCCATTGAAACTTTTCAAATCCCTCTCAAAATTGTTGAAATTCTCTTGAAGCTTTTAAAATTCTCTCTAGAATTTTCAAAATCCATGTCCACATGTTTACAATTTCACGTCAAAAAATGGCTAAAATTCCAGTTGAAATTTTTTCAAAGTCCCTTAAAAATTTTCCAATTTTTGTCCCAATTCTTCCCATTCCCATTGAAACTTTTCAAATCCCTCTCAAAATGGTTGAAATTCTCTTGAAGCTTTTAAAATTCTCTCTAGAATTTTCAAAATCCATGTCCACATGTTTACAATTTCACGTCAAAAAATGGCTAAAATTCCAGTTGAAATTTTTTCAAAGTCCCTTAAAAATTTTCCAATTTTTGTCCCAATTCTTCCCATTCCCATTGAAACTTTTCAAATCCCTCTCAAAATGGTTGAAATTCTCTTGAAGCTTTTAAAATTCTCTCTAGAATTTTCAAAATCCATGTCCACATGTTTACAATTTCACGTCAAAAAATGGCTAAAATTCCAGTTGAAATTTTTTCAAAGTCCCTTAAAAATTTTCCAATTTTTGTCCCAATTCTTCCCATTCCCATTGAAACTTTTCAAATCCCTCTCCAAATTGTTGAAATTCTCTTGAAGCTTTTAAAATTCTCTCTAGAATTTTCAAAATCCATGTCCACATGTTTACAATTTCACGTAAAAAAATGGCTAAAATTCCAGTTGAAATTTTTTCAAAGTCCCTTAAAAATTTTCCAATTTTTGTCCCAATTCTTCCCATTCCCATTGAAACTTTTCAAATCCCTCTCCAAATTGTTGAAATTCTGTTGAACCTTTTAAAATTCTCTCTAGAATTTTCAAAATCCATGTCCACATGTTTACAATTTCACGTCAAAAAATGGCTAAAATTCCAGTTGAAATTTTTTCAAAGTCCCTGAAAAATTTTCCGATTTTTGTCCAATTCTTCCCATACCCATTGAAACTTTTCAAATCCCTCTCAAAATTGTTGAAATTCTGTTGAAGCTTTTAAAATTCTCTCCAGAATTTTCAAAATCCATGTCCACATGTTTACAATTTCACATAAAAAAATGGCTAAAATTCCAGTTGAAATTTTTTCAAAGTCCCTTAAAAATTTTCCAATTTTTGTCCCAATTCTTCCCATTCCCATTGAAACTTTTCAAATCCCTCTCAAAATTGTTGAAATTCTCTTGAAGCTTTTAAAATTCTCTCTAGAATTTTCAAAATCCATGTCCACATGTTTACAATTTCACGTCAAAAAATGGCTAAAATTCCAGTTGAAATTTTTTCAAAGTCCCTTAAAAATTTTCCAATTTTTGTCCCAATTCTTCCCATTCCCATTGAAACTTTTCAAATCCCTCTCCAAATTGTTGAAATTCTCTTGAAGCTTTTAAAATTCTCTCTAGAATTTTCAAAATCCATGTCCACATGTTTACAATTCCACGTCAAAAAATGGCTAAAATTCCAGTTGAAATTTTTTCAAAATCCCTTAAAAATTTTCCAATTTTTGTCCCAATTCTTCCCATTCCCATTGAAACATTTCAAATCCCTCTCAAAATTGTTGAAATTCTCTTGAAGCTTTTAAAATTCTCTCTAGAATTTTCAAAATCCATGTCCACATGTTTACAATTTCACGTAAAAAAAAATGCTAAAATTCCAGTTGAAATTTTTTCAAAGTCCCTTAAAAATTTTCCAATTTTTGTCCCAATTCTTCCCATTCCCATTGAAACTTTTCAAATCCCTCTCAAAATTGTTGAAATTCTCTTGAAGCTTTTAAAATTCTCTCTAGAATTTTCAAAATCCATGTCCACATGTTTACAATTTCACGTCAAAAAATGGCTAAAATTCCACTTGAAATTTTTTCAAAGTCCCTGAAAAATTTTCCAATTTTTGTCCCAATTCTTCCCATTCCCATTGAAACTTTTCAAATCCCTCTCAAAATTGTTGAAATTCTCTTGAAGCTTTTAAAATTCTCTCTAGAATTTTCAAAATCCATGTCCACATGTTTACAATTTCACGTCAAAAAATGGCTAAAATTCCAGTTGAAATTTTTTCAAAGTCCCTTAAAAATTTTCCAATTTTTGTCCCAATTCTTCCCATTCCCATTGAAACTTTTCAAATCCCTCTCAAAATTGTTGAAATTCTCTTGAAGCTTTTAAAATTCTCTCTAGAATTTTCAAAATCCATGTCCACATGTTTACAATTTCACGTCAAAAAATGGCTAAAATTCCAGTTGAAATTTTTTCAAAGTCCCTTAAAAATTTTCCAATTTTTGTCCCAATTCTTCCCATTCCCATTGAAACTTTTCAAATCCCTCTCCAAATTGTTGAAATTCTCTTGAAGCTTTTAAAATTCTCTCTAGAATTTTCAAAATCCATGTCCACATGTTTACAATTTCACGTCAAAAAATGGCTAAAATTCCAGTTGAAATTTTTTCAAAGTCCCTGAAAAATTTTCCGATTTTTGTCCAATTCTTCCCATACCCATTGAAACTTTTCAAATCCCTCTCAAAATTGTTGAAATTCTGTTGAAGCTTTTAAAATTCTCTCCAGAATTTTCAAAATCCATGTCCACATGTTTACAATTTCACATAAAAAAATGGCTAAAATTCCAGTTGAAATTTTTTCAAAGTCCCTTAAAAATTTTCCAATTTTTGTCCCAATTCTTCCCATTCCCATTGAAACTTTTCAAATCCCTCTCAAAATTGTTGAAATTCTCTTGAAGCTTTTAAAATTCTCTCTAGAATTTTCAAAATCCATGTCCACATGTTTACAATTTCACGTCAAAAAATGGCTAAAATTCCAGTTGAAATTTTTTCAAAGTCCCTTAAAAATTTTCCAATTTTTGTCCCAATTCTTCCCATTCCCATTGAAACTTTTCAAATCCCTCTCCAAATTGTTGAAATTCTCTTGAAGCTTTTAAAATTCTCTCTAGAATTTTCAAAATCCATGTCCACATGTTTACAATTCCACGTCAAAAAATGGCTAAAATTCCAGTTGAAATTTTTTCAAAATCCCTTAAAAATTTTCCAATTTTTGTCCCAATTCTTCCCATTCCCATTGAAACATTTCAAATCCCTCTCAAAATTGTTGAAATTCTCTTGAAGCTTTTAAAATTCTCTCTAGAATTTTCAAAATCCATGTCCACATGTTTACAATTTCACGTCAAAAATGCTAAAATTCCAGTTGAAATTTTTTCAAAGTCCCTTAAAAATTTTCCAATTTTTGTCCCAATTCTTCCCATTCCCATTGAAACTTTTCAAATCCCTCTCAAAATTGTTGAAATTCTGTTGAAGCTTTTAAAATTCTCTCTAGAATTTTCAAAATCCATGTCCACAGGTTTACAATTTCAGGTCAAAAATGCTAAAATTCCAGTTGAAATTTTTTCAAAGTCCCTTAAAAATTTTCCAATTTTTGTCCCAATTCTTCCCATTCCCATTGAAACTTTTCAAATCCCTCTCAAAATTGTTGAAATTCTCTTGAAGCTTTTAAAATTCTCTCTAGAATTTTCAAAATCCATGTCCACATGTTTACAATTTCACGTCAAAAAATGGCTAAAATTCCACTTGAAATTTTTTCAAAGTCCCTGAAAAATTTTCCAATTTTTGTCCCAATTCTTCCCATTCCCATTGAAACTTTTCAAATCCCTCTCAAAATTGTTGAAATTCTCTTGAAGCTTTTAAAATTCTCTCTAGAATTTTCAAAATCCATGTCCACATGTTTACAATTTCACGTCAAAAAATGGCTAAAATTCCAGTTGAAATTTTTTCAAAGTCCCTTAAAAATTTTCCAATTTTTGTCCCAATTCTTCCCATTCCCATTGAAACTTTTCAAATCCCGCTCAAAATTGTTGAAATTCTGTTGAAGCTTTTAAAATTCTCTCCAGAATTTTCAAAATCCATGTCCACATGTTTACAATTTCATGTAAATATTTGCTAAAATTCCAGTTGAAATTTTTTCAAAGTCCCTTAAAAATTTTCCAATTTTTGTCCCAATTCTTCCCATTCCCATTGAAACTTTTCAAATCCCTCTCAAAATTCTTGAAATTCTCTTGAAGCTTTTACAATTCTCTCCAGAATTTTCAAAATCCATGTCCACATGTTTACAATTTCACGTCAAAAAATGGCTAAAATTCCAGTTGAAATTTTTTCAAAGTCCCTTAAAAATTTTCCAATTTTTGTCCCAATTCTTCCCATTCCCATTGAAACTTTTCAAATCCCTCTCAAAATTGTTGAAATTCTCTTGAAGCTTTTAAAATTCTCTCCAGAATTTTCAAAATCCATGTCCACATGTTTACAATTTCACGTCAAAAATGCTAAAATTCCAGTGGAAATTTTTTCAAAGTCCCTGAAAAATTTTCCAATTTTTGTCCCAATTCTTCCCATTCCCATTGAAACTTTTCAAATCCCTCTCAAAATTGTTGAAATTCTCTTGAAGCTTTTACAATTCTCTCCAGAATTTTCAAAATCCATGTCCACATGTTTACAATTTCACGTCAAAAAATGGCTAAAATTCCAGTTGAAATTTTTTCAAAGTCCCTTAAAAATTTTCCAGTTTTTGTCCCTATTCTTCCCATTCCCATTGAAACTTTTCAAATCCCTCTCAAAATTGTTGAAATTCTGTTGAAGCTTTTAAAATTCTCTCCAGAATTTTCAAAATCCATGTCCACATGTTTACAATTTCACGTCAAAAAATGGCTAAAATTCCAGTTGAAATTTTTTCAAAGTCCCTTCAAAATTTTCCAGTTTTTGTCCCAATTCTTCCCATTCCCATTGAAACTTTTCAAATCCCTCTCAAAATTGTTGAAATTCTCTTGAAGCTTTTAAAATTCTCTCTAGAATTTTCAAAATCCATGTCCACATGTTTACAATTTCACGTCAAAAAATGGCTAAAATTCCAGTGGAAATTTTTTCAAAGTCCCTGAAAAATTTTCCAATTTTTGTCCCAATTCTTCCCATTCCCATTGAAACTTTTCAAATCCCTCTCAAAATTGTTGAAATTCTCTTGAAGCTTTTAAAATTCTCTCTAGAATTTTCAAAATCCATGTCCACATGTTTACAATTTCACGTCAAAAAATGGCTAAAATTCCAGTTGAAATTTTTTCAAAGTCCCTTAAAAATTTTCCAATTTTTGTCCCAATTCTTCCCATTCCCATTGAAACTTTTCAAATCCCTCTCCAAATTGTTGAAATTCTCTTGAAGCTTTTAAACTTCTCTCCAGAATTTTCAAATCCATGTCCACATGTTTATAATTTCACGTCAAAAAATGGCTAAAATTCCAGTTGAAATTTTTTCAAAGTCCCTTAAAAATTTTCCAATTTTTGTCCCAATTCTTCCCATTCCCATTGAAACTTTTCAAATCCCTCTCAAAATGGTTGAAATTCTCTTGAAGCTTTCAAAATTCTCTCTAGAATTTTCAAAATCCACTTCCACATGTTTACAATTTCACGTCAAAAAATGGCTAAAATTCCAGTTGAAATGTTTTCAAAGTCCCTTAAAAATTTTCCAATTTTTGTCCCAATTCTTCCCATTCCCATTGAAACTTTTCAAATCCCTCTCAAAATTGTTGAAATTCTCTTGAACCTTTTAAAATTCTCTCTAGAATTTTCAAAATCCATGTCCACATGTTTACAATTTCACGTCAAAAAATGGCTAAAATTCCAGTT
>NW_028116879.1:0-62256 GCF_964273445.1 Streptopelia decaocto | reverse complement strand
TTAGCCATTTTTTGACGTGAAATTGTAAACATGTGGCCATGGATTTTGAAAATTCTAGAGAGAATTTTAAAAGCTTCAAGAGAATTTCAACAATTTTGAGAGGGATTTGAAATGTTTTCAATGGGAATGGGAAGAATTGGGACAAAAATTGGAAAATTTTTAAGGGACTTTGAAAAATTTCAACTGGAATTTTAGCCATTTTTTGACGTGAAATTGTAAACATGTGGACATGGATTTTGAAAATTCTAGAGAGAATTTTAAAAGCTTCAACAGAATTTCTACAATTTTGAGAGGGATTTGAAAAGTTTCAATGGGAATGGGAAGAATTGGGACAAAAATTGGAAAATTTTTAAGGGACTTTGAAAAAATTTCAACTGGAATTTTAGCCATTTTTTGACGTGAAATTGTAAACATGTGGCCATGGATTTTGAAAATTCTAGAGAGAATTTTAAAAGCTTCAAGAGAATTTCAACAATTTTGAGAGGGATTTGAAAAGTTTCAATGGGAATGGGAAGAATTGGGACAAAAATTGGAAAATTTTTAAGGGACTTTGAAAAAATTTCAACTGGAATTTTAGCCATTTTTTGACGTGAAATTGTAAACATGTGGCCATGGATTAATTGGGACAAAAATTGGAAAATTTTAAGGGACTTTGAAAAAATTTCAACTGGAATTTTAGCCATTTTTTTACGTGAAATTGTAAGCATGTGGACATGGATTTTGAAAATTCTAGAGAGAATTTTAAAAGCTTCAAGAGAATTTCAACAATTTTGAGAGGGATTTGAAAAGTTTCAATGGGAATGGGAAGAATTGGGACAAAAATTGGAAAATTTTTAAGGGACTTTGAAAAAATTTCAACTGGAATTTTAGCCATTTTTTGACGTGAAATTGTAAACATGTGGCCATGGATTTTGAAAATTCTAGAGAGAATTTTAAAAGCTTCAAGAGAATTTCAACAATTTTGAGAGGGATTTGAAAAGTTTCAATGGGAATGGGAAGAATTGGGACAAAAATTGGAAAACTTTTAAGGGACTTTGAAAAAATTTCAACTGGAATTTTAGCCATTTTTTTACGTGAAATTGTAAGCATGTGGCCATGGATTTTGAAAATTCTAGAGAGAATTTTAAAAGCTTCAAGAGAATTTCAACAATTTTGAGAGGGATTTGAAAAGTTTCAATGGGAATGGGAAGAATTGGGACAAAAATTGGAAAATTTTTAAGGGACTTTGAAAAAATTTCAACTGGAATTTTAGCCATTTTTTGACGTGAAATTATAAACATGTGGACATGAATTTTGAAAATTCTAGAGAGAATTTTAAAAGCTTCAAGAGAATTTCAACAATTTGAGAGGGATTTGAAAAGTTTCAATGGGAATGGGAAGAATTGGGACAAAAATTGGAAAATTTTTAAGGGACTTTGAAAAAATTTCAACTGGAATTTTAGCCATTTTTTGACGTGAAATTGTAAACATGTTGAAGTGGATTTTGAAAATTCTAGAGAGAATTTTAAAAGCTTCAAGAGAATTTCAACAATTTTGAGAGGGATTTGAAAAGTTTCAATGGGAATGGGAAGAATTGGGACAAAAATTGGAAAATTTTTAAGGGACTTTGAAAAAATTTCAACTGGAATTTTAGCAATTTTTTGACGTGAAATTGTAAACATGTGGCCATGGATTTTGAAAATTCTAGAGAGAATTTTAAAAGCTTCAACAGAATTTCAACAATTTTGAGAGGGATTTGAAAAGTTTCAATGGGAATGGGAAGAATTGGGACAAAAATTGGAAAACTTTTAAGGGACTTTGAAAAAATTTCAACTGGAATTTTAGCCATTTTTTTACGTGAAATTGTAAGCATGTGGACATGGATTTTGAAAATTCTAGAGAGAATTTTAAAAGCTTCAACAGAATTTCAACAATTTTGAGAGGGATTTGAAAAGTTTCAATGGGAATGGGAAGAATTGGGACAAAAATTGGAAAATTTTTAAGGGACTTTGAAAAAATTTCAACTGGAATTTTAACAATTTTTTTATGTGAAATTGTAAACATGTGGCCATGGATTTTGAAAATTCTAGAGAGAATTTTAAAAGCTTCAACAGAATTTCAACAATTTTGAGAGGGATTTGAAAAGTTTCAATGGGAATGGGAAGAATTGGGACAAAAATTGGAAAATTTTTAAGGGACTTTGAAAAAATTTCAACTGAAATTTTAGCCATTTTTTGACGTGAAATTGTAAACATGTGGCCATGGATTTTGAAAATTCTAGAGAGAATTTTAAAAGCTTCAAGAGAATTTCAACAATTTTGAGAGGGATTTGAAAAGTTTCAATGGGAATGGGAAGAATTGGGACAAAAATTGGAAAATTTTTCAGGGACTTTGAAAAAATTTCAACTGGAATTTTAGCCATTTTTTGACGTGAAATTGTAAACATGTGGCCATGGATTTTGAAAATTCTAGAGAGAATTTTAAAAGCTTCAAGAGAATTTCAACAATTTTGAGAGGGATTTGAAAAGTTTCAATGGGAATGGGAAGAATTGGGACAAAAATTGGAAAATTTTTAAGGGACTTTGAAAAAATTTCAACTGGAATTTTAGCCATTTTTTGACGTGAAATTGTAAACATGTGGCCATGGATTTTGAAAATTCTAGAGAGAATTTTAAAAGCTTCAAGAGAATTTCAACAATTTTGAGAGGGATTTGAAAAGTTTCAATGGGAATGGGAAGAATTGGGACAAAAATTGGAAAATTTTTAAGGGACTTTGAAAAAATTTCAACTGGAATTTTAGCCATTTTTTGACATGAAATTGTAAACATGTGGCCATGGATTTTGAAAATTCTAGAGAGAATTTTAAAAGCTTCAACAGAATTTCAACAATTTTGAGAGGGATTTGAAAAGTTTCAATGGGAATGGGAAGAATTGGGACAAAAATTGGAAAATTTTTAAGGGACTTTGAAAAAATTTCAACTGGAATTTTAGCCATTTTTTTACGTGAAATTGTAAACATGTGGACATGGATTTTGAAAATTCTAGAGAGAATTTTAAAAGCTTCAACAGAATTTCAACAATTTTGAGAGGGATTTGAAATGTTTCAATGGGAATGGGAAGAATTGGGACAAAAATTGGAAAATTTTGAAGGGACTTTGAAAAAATTTCAACTGGAATTTTAGCCATTTTTTGACGTGAAATTGTAAACATGTGGACATGGATTTTGAAAATTCTAGAGAGAATTTTAAAAGCTTCAACAGAATTTCTACAATTTTGAGAGGGATTTGAAAGTTTCAATGGGAATGGGAAGAATTGGGACAAAAATTGGAAAATTTTTAAGGGACTTTGAAAAAATTTCAACTGGAATTTTAGCCATTTTTTGACGTGAAATTGTAAACATGTGGACATGGATTTTGAAAATTCTAGAGAGAATTTTAAAAGCTTCAAGAGAATTTCAACAATTTT
The DNA here is from genome assembly GCF_964273445.1 of Streptopelia decaocto. Classification (NCBI taxonomy): domain Eukaryota; kingdom Metazoa; phylum Chordata; class Aves; order Columbiformes; family Columbidae; genus Streptopelia; species Streptopelia decaocto. The sequence goes on along the minus strand of NW_028116879.1, from coordinate 58,812 downwards.
GAGAGGGATTTGAAAAGTTTCAATGGGAATGGGAAGAATTGGGACAAAAATTGGAAAATTTTTAAGGGACTTTGAAAAAATTTCAACTGGAATTTTAGCCATTTTTTGACGTGAAATTGTAAACATGTGGCCATGGATTTTGAAAATTCTAGAGAGAATTTTAAAAGCTTCAAGAGAATTTCAACAATTTTGAGAGGGATTTGAAAAGTTTCAATGGGAATGGGAAGAATTGGGAAAAAAATTGGAAAACTTTTAAGGGACTTTGAAAAAATTTCAACTGAATTTTAGCCATTTTTTGACGTGAAATTGTAAGCATGTGGACATGGATTTTGAAAATTCTAGAGAGAATTTTAAAAGCTTCAAGAGAATTTCAACAATTTTGAGAGGGATTTGAAAAGTTTCAATGGGAATGGGAAGAATTGGGACAAAAATTGGAAAATTTTTAAGGGACTTTGAAAAAATTTCAACTGGAATTTTAGCCATTTTTTGACGTGAAATTGTAAACATGTGGACATGGATTTTGAAAATTCTAGAGAGAATTTTAAAAGCTTCAAGAGAATTTCAACAATTTTGAGAGGGATTTGAAAAGTTTCAATGGGAATGGGAAGAATTGGGACAAAAATTGGAAAACTTTTAAGGGACTTTGAAAAAATTTCAACTGGAATTTTAGCCATTTTTTGACGTGAAATTGTAAGCATATGGCCATGGATTTTGAAAATTCTAGAGAGAATTTTAATAGCTTCAACAGAATTTCAACAATTTTGAGAGGGATTTGAAAAGTTTCAATGGGAATGGGAAGAATTGGGACAAAAATTGGAAAATTTTTAAGGGACTTTGAAAAAATTTCAACTGGAATTTTAGCCATTTTTTGACGTGAAATTATAAACATGTGGACATGAATTTTGAAAATTCTAGAGAGAATTTTAAAAGCTTCAAGAGAATTTCAACAATTTTGAGAGGGATTTGAAAAGTTTCAATGGGAATGGGAAGAATTGGGACAAAAATTGGAAAATTTTTAAGGGACTTGGAAAAAATTTCAACTGGAATTTTAGCCATTTTTTGACGTGAAATTGTAAACATGTTGAAGTGGATTTTGAAAATTCTAGAGAGAATTTTAAAAGCTTCAAGAGAATTTCAACAATTTTGAGAGGGATTTGAAAAGTTTCAATGGGAATGGGAAGAATTGGGACAAAAATTGGAAAATTTTTAAGGGACTTTGAAAAAATTTCAACTGGAATTTTAGCAATTTTTTGACGTGAAATTGTAAACATGTGGCCATGGATTTTGAAAATTCTAGAGAGAATTTTAAAGCTTCAAGAGAATTTCAACAATTTTGAGAGGGATTTGAAAAGTTTCAATGGGAATGGGAAGAATTGGGACAAAAATTGGAAAACTTTTAAGGGACTTTGAAAAAATTTCAACTGGAATTTTAGCCATTTTTTTACGTGAAATTGTAAGCATGTGGACATGGATTTTGAAAATTCTAGAGAGAATTTTAAAAGCTTCAAGAGAATTTCAACAATTTTGAGAGGGATTTGAAAAGTTTCAATGGGAATGGGAAGAATTGGGACAAAAATTGGAAAATTTTTAAGGGACTTTGAAAAAATTTCAACTGGAATTTTAGCCATTTTTTGACATGAAATTGTAAACATGTGGCCATGGATTTTGAAAATTCTAGAGAGAATTTTAAAAGCTTCAACAGAATTTCAACAATTTTGAGAGGGATTTGAAAAGTTTCAATGGGAATGGGAAGAATTGGGACAAAAATTGGAAAATTTTTAAGGGACTTTGAAAAAATTTCAACTGGAATTTTAGCCATTTTTTGACGTGAAATTGTAAACATGTGGCCATGGATTTTGAAAATTCTAGAGAGAATTTTAAAAGCTTCAAGAGAATTTCAACAATTTTGAGAGGGATTTGAAAAGTTTCAATGGGAATGGGAAGAATTGGGACAAAAATTGGAAAATTTTTAAGGGACTTTGAAAAAATTTCAACTGGAATTTTAGCCATTTTTGACATGAAATTGTAAACATGTGGCCATGGATTTTGAAAATTCTAGAGAGAATTTTAAAAGCTTCAACAGAATTTCAACAATTTTGAGAGGGATTTGAAATGTTTCAATGGGAATGGGAAGAATTGGGACAAAAATTGGAAAATTTTGAAGGGACTTTGAAAAAATTTCAACTGGAATTTTAGCCATTTTTTGACGTGAAATTGTAAACATGTGGACATGGATTTTGAAAATTCTAGAGAGAATTTTAAAAGCTTCAACAGAATTTCTACAATTTTGAGAGGGATTTGAAAAGTTTCAATGGGAATGGGAAGAATTGGGACAAAAATTGGAAAATTTTTAAGGGACTTTGAAAAAATTTCAACTGGAATTTTAGCCATTTTTTGACGTGAAATTGTAAACATGTGGACATGGATTTTGAAAATTCTAGAGAGAATTTTAAAAGCTTCAAGAGAATTTCAACAATTTTGAGAGGGATTTGAAAAGTTTCAATGGGAATGGGAAGAATTGGGACAAAAATTGGAAAATTTTTAAGGGACTTTGAAAAAATTTCAACTGGAATTTTAGCCATTTTTTGACGTGAAATTGTAAACATGTGGCCATGAATTTTGAAAATTCTAGAGAGAATTTTAAAAGCTTCAAGAGAATTTCAACAATTTTGAGAGGGATTTGAAAAGTTTCAATGGGAATGGGAAGAATTGGGAAAAAAATTGGAAAACTTTTAAGGGACTTTGAAAAAATTTCAACTGGAATTTTAGCCATTTTTTGACGTGAAATTGTAAACATGTGGACATGGATTTTGAAAATTCTAGAGAGAATTTTAAAAGCTTCAAGAGAATTTCAACAATTTTGAGAGGGATTTGAAAAGTTTCAATGGGAATGGGAAGAATTGGGACAAAAATTGGAAAACTTTTAAGGGACTTTGAAAAAATTTCAACTGGAATTTTAGCCATTTTTTTACGTGAAATTGTAAGCATGTGGCCATGGATTTTGAAAATTCTAGAGAGAATTTTAATAGCTTCAACAGAATTTCAACAATTTTGAGAGGGATTTGAAAAGTTTCAATGGGAATGGGAAGAATTGGGACAAAAATTGGAAAATTTTTAAGGGACTTTGAAAAAATTTCAACTGGAATTTTAGCCATTTTTTGACGTGAAATTATAAACATGTGGACATGAATTTTGAAAATTCTAGAGAGAATTTTAAAAGCTTCAAGAGAATTTCAACAATTTTGAGAGGGATTTGAAAAGTTTCAATGGGAATGGGAAGAATTGGGACAAAAATTGGAAAATTTTTAAGGGACTTGGAAAAAATTTCAACTGGAATTTTAGCCATTTTTTGACGTGAAATTGTAAACATGTTGAAGTGGATTTTGAAAATTCTAGAGAGAATTTTAAAAGCTTCAAGAGAATTTCAACAATTTTGAGAGGGATTTGAAAAGTTTCAATGGGAATGGGAAGAATTGGGACAAAAATTGGAAAATTTTTAAGGGACTTTGAAAAAATTTCAACTGGAATTTTAGCCATTTTTTGACATGAAATTGTAAACATGTTGAAGTGGATTTTGAAAATTCTAGAGAGAATTTTAAAAGCTTCAAGAGAATTTCAACAATTTTGAGAGGGATTTGAAAAGTTTCAATGGGAATGGGAAGAATTGGGACAAAAATTGGAAAATTTTTAAGGGACTTTGAAAAAATTTCAACTGGAATTTTAGCCATTTTTTGACGTGAAATTGTAAACATGTGGCCATGGATTTTGAAAATTCTAGAGAGAATTTTAAAAGCTTCAAGAGAATTTCAACAATTTTGAGAGGGATTTGAAAAGTTTCAATGGGAATGGGAAGAATTGGGACAAAAATTGGAAAATTTTTAAGGGACTTTGAAAAAATTTCAACTGGAATTTTAGCCATTTTTTGACATGAAATTGTAAACATGTGGCCATGGATTTTGAAAATTCTAGAGAGAATTTTAAAAGCTTCAACAGAATTTCAACAATTTTGAGAGGGATTTGAAAAGTTTCAATGGGAATGGGAAGAATTGGGACAAAAATTGGAAAATTTTTAAGGGACTTTGAAAAAATGTCAACTGGAATTTTAGCCATTTTTTGACGTGAAATTGTAAACATGTGGCCATGGATTTTGAAAATTCTAGAGAGAATTTTAAAAGCTTCAAGAGAATTTCAACAATTTTGAGAGGGATTTGAAAAGTTTCAATGGGAATGGGAAGAATTGGGACAAAAATTGGAAAACTTTTAAGGGACTTTGAAAAAATTTCAACTGGAATTTTAGCCATTTTTTTACGTGAAATTGTAAGCATGTGGACATGGATTTTGAAAATTCTAGAGAGAATTTTAAAAGCTTCAACAGAATTTCAACAATTTTGAGAGGGATTTGAAAAGTTTCAATGGGAATGGGAAGAATTGGGACAAAAATTGGAAAATTTTTAAGGGACTTTGAAAAAATTTCAACTGGAATTTTAGCCATTTTTTGACATGAAATTGTAAACATGTGGCCATGGATTTTGAAAATTCTAGAGAGAATTTTAAAAGCTTCAAGAGAATTTCAACAATTTTGAGAGGGATTTGAAAAGTTTCAATGGGAATGGGAAGAATTGGGACAAAAATTGGAAAATTTTTCAGGGACTTTGAAAAAATTTCAACTGGAATTTTAGCAATTTTTTGACGTGAAATTGTAAACATGTGGCCATGGATTTTGAAAATTCTAGAGAGAATTTTAAAAGCTTCAAGAGAATTTCAACAATTTTGAGAGGGATTTGAAAAGTTTCAATGGGAATGGGAAGAATTGGGACAAAAATTGGAAAATTTTTAAGGGACTTTGAAAAAATTTCAACTGTAATTTTAGCCATTTTTTGACGTGAAATTGTAAACATGTGGCCATGGATTTTGAAAATTCTAGAGAGAAGTTTAAAAGCTTCAACAGAATGTCAACAATTTTGAGAGGGATTTGAAAAGTTTCAATGGGAATGGGAAGAATTGGGACAAAAATTGGAAAATTTTTAAGGGACTTTGAAAAAATTTCAACTGGAATTTTAGCCATTTTTTGACATGAAATTGTAAACATGTGGCCATGGATTTTGAAAATTCTAGAGAGAATTTTAAAAGCTTCAAGAGAATTTCAACAATTTTGAGAGGGATTTGAAAAGTTTCAATGGGAATGGGAAGAATTGGGACAAAAATTGGAAAATTTTTAAGGGACTTTGAAAAAATTTTAACTGGAATTTTAGCCATTTTTTGACGTGAAATTGTAAACATGTGGCCATGGATTTTGAAAATTCTAGAGAGAATTTTAAAAGCTTCAAGAGAATTTCAACAATTTTGAGAGGGATTTGAAAAGTTTCAATGGGAATGGGAAGAATTGGCACAAAAATTGGAAAATTTTTAAGGGACTTTGAAAAAATTTCAACTGGAATTTTAGCCATTTTTGGACGTGAAATTGTAAACGTGTGGCCATGGATTTTGAAAATTCTAGAGAGAATTTTAAAAGCTTCAAGAGAATTTCAACAATTTTGAGAGGGATTTGAAAAGTTTCAATGGGAATGGGAAGAATTGGGACAAAAATTGGAAAATTTTTAAGGGACTTTGAAAAAATTTCAGCTGGAATTTTAGCCATTTTTTGATGTGAAATTGTAAACATGTGGACATGGATTTTGAAAATTCTAGAGAGAATTTTAAAAGCTTCAAGAGAATTTCAACAATTTTGAGAGGGATTTGAAAAGTTTCAATGGGAATGGGAAGAATTGGGACAAAAATTGGAAAATTTTTAAGGGACTTTGAAAAAATTTCAACTGGAATTTTAGCAATTTTTTGACGTGAAATTGTAAACGTGTGGCCATGGATTTTGAAAATTCTAGAGAGAATTTTAAAAGCTTCAAGAGAATTTCAACAATTTTGAGAGGGATTTGAAATTTCAATGGGAATGGGAAGAATTGGGACAAAAATTGGAAAATTTTTAAGGGACTTTGAAAAAATTTCAACTGGAATTTTAGCCATTTTTTGACGTGAAATTGTAAACATGTTGAAGTGGATTTTGAAAATTCTAGAGAGAATTTTAAAAGCTTCAACAGAATTTCAACAATTTTGAGAGGGATTTGAAAAGTTTCAATGGGAATGGGAAGAATTGGGACAAAAATTGGAAAATTTTTAAGGGACTTTGAAAAATTTCAACTGGAATTTTAGCCATTTTTTGACGTGAAATTGTAAACATGTGGACATGGATTTTGAAAATTCTAGAGAGAATTTTAAAAGCTTCAACAGAATTTCAACAATTTTGAGAGGATTTTGAAAAGTTTCAATGGGAATGGGAAGAATTGGGACAAAAATTGGAAAATTTTAAAGGGACTTTGAAAAAATTTCAACTGGAATTTTAGCCATTTTTTGATGTGAAATTGTAAACATGTGGACATGGATTTTGAAAATTCTAGAGAGAATTTTAAAAGCTTCAAGAGAATTTCAACAATTTTGAGAGGGATTTGAAAAGTTTCAATGGGAATGGGAAGAATTGGGACAAAAATTGGAAAATTTTTAAGGGACTTTGAAAAAATTTCAACTGGAATTTTAGCCATTTTTTGACGTGAAATTGTAAACATGTGGACATGGATTTTGAAAATTCTAGAGAGAATTTTAAAAGCTTCAAGAGAATTTCAACAATTTTGAGAGGGATTTGAAAAGTTTCAATGGGAATGGGAAGAATTGGGACAAAAATTGGAAAATTTTAAAGGGACTTTGAAAAAATTTCAGCTGGAATTTTAGCCATTTTTTGACATGAAATTGTAAACATGTGGACATGGATTTTGAAAATTCTAGAGAGAATTTTAAAAGCTTCAAGAGAATTTCAACAATTTTGAGAGGGATTTGAAAAGTTTCAATGGGAATGGGAAGAATTGGGAAAAAAATTGGAAAACTTTTAAGGGACTTTGAAAAAATTTCAACTGGAATTTTAGCCATTTTTTGACGTGAAATTGTAAACATGTGGACATGGATTTTGAAAATTCTAGAGAGAATTTTAAAAGCTTCAACAGAATTTCAACAATTTTGAGAGGATTTTGAAAAGTTTCAATGGGAATGGGAAGAATTGGGACAAAAATTGGAAAATTTTTAAGGGACTTTGAAAAAATTTCAACTGTAATTTTAGCCATTTTTTGACGTGAAATTGTAAACATGTGGACATGGATTTTGAAAATTCTAGAGAGAATTTTAAAAGCTTCAAGAGAATTTCAACAATTTTGAGAGGGATTTGAAAAGTTTCAATGGGAATGGGAAGAATTGGGACAAAAATTGGAAAACTTTTAAGGGACTTTGAAAAAATTTCAACTGGAATTTTAGCCATTTTTTGACGTGAAATTGTAAACATGTGGACATGGATTTTGAAAATTCTAGAGAGAATTTTAAAAGCTTCAACAGAATTTCAACAATTTTGAGAGGAATTTGAAAAGTTTCAATGGGAATGGGAAGAATTGGGACAAAATTTGGAAAATTTTTAAGGGACTTTGAAAAAATTTCAACTGGAATTTTAGCCATTTTTTGACGTGAAATTGTAAACATGTGGACATGGATTTTGAAAATTTTAGAGAGAATTTTAAAAGCTTCAACAGAATTTCAACAATTTTGAGAGGGATTTGAAAAGTTTCAATGGGAATGGGAAGAATTGGGACAAAAATTGGAAATTTTTTAAGGGACTTTGAAAAAATTTCAACTGGAATTTTAGCCATTTTTTGACGTGAAATTGTAAACATGTGGCCATGGATTTTGAAAATTCTAGAGAGAATTTTAAAAGCTTCAAGAGAATTTCAACAATTTTGAGAGGGATTTGAAAAGTTTCAATGGGAATGGGAAGAATTGGGACAAAAATTGGAAAATTTTTAAGGGACTTTGAAAAAATTTCAACTGGAATTTTAGCCATTTTTTTATGTGAAATTGTAAACATGTGGACATGGATTTTGAAAATTCTAGAGAGAATTTTAAAAGCTTCAAGAGAATTTCAACAATTTTGAGAGGGATTTGAAAAGTTTCAATGGGAATGGGAAGAATTGGGACAAAAGTTGGAAAATTTTTAAGGGACTTTGAAAAAATTTCAGCTGGAATTTTAGCAATTTTTTTACGTGAAATTGTAAACATGTGGACATGGATTTTGAAAATTCTAGAGAGAATTTTAAAAGCTTCAACAGAATTTCAACAATTTTGAGAGGGATTTGAAATGTTTCAATGGGAATGGGAAGAATTGGGAAAAAAATTGGAAAACTTTTAAGGGACTTTGAAAAAATTTCAACTGGAATTTTAGCCATTTTTTTATGTGAAATTGTAAACATGTGGACATGGATTTTGAAAATTCTAGAGAGAATTTTAAAAGCTTCAACAGAATTTCAACAATTTTGAGAGGGATTTGAAAAGTTTCAATGGGAATGGGAAGAATTGGGACAAAAATTGGAAAATTTTTAAGGGACTTTGAAAAAATTTCAACTGGAATTTTAGCCATTTTTTGACGTGAAATTGTAAACATGTGGACATGGATTTTGAAAATTCTAGAGAGAATTTTAAAAGCTTCAAGAGAATTTCAACAATTTTGAGAGGGATTTGAAAAGTTTCAATGGGAATGGGAAGAATTGGGACAAAAATTGGAAAATTTTTCAGGGACTTTGAAAAAATTTCACTGGAATTTTAGCCATTTTTTGACGTGAAATTGTAAACATGTGGACATGGATTTTGAAAATTCTAGAGAGAATTTTAAAAGCTTCAAGAGAATTTCAACAATTTTGAGAGGGATTTGAAAAGTTTCAATGGGAATGGGAAGAATTGGGACAAAAATTGGAAAATTTTTAAGGGACTTTGAAAAAATTTCAACTGGAATTTTAGCCATTTTTTGACGTGAAATTGTAAACATGTGGACATGGATTTTGAAAATTCTAGAGAGAATTTTAAAAGCTTCAACAGAATTTCAACAATTTTGAGAGGATTTTGAAAAGTTTCAATGGGAATGGGAAGAATTGGGACAAAAATTGGAAAATTTTTAAGGGACTTTGAAAAAATTTCAACTGGAATTTTAGCCATTTTTTTATGTGAAATTGTAAACATGTGGCCATGGATTTTGAAAATTCTAGAGAGAATTTTAAAAGCTTCAAGAGAATTTCAACAATTTTGAGAGGGATTTGAAAAGTTTCAATGGGAATGGGAAGAATTGGGACAAAAATTGGAAAATTTTTAAGGGACTTTGAAAAAATTTCAACTGGAATTTTAGCCATTTTTTGACGTGAAATTGTAAACATGTGCCCATGGATTTTGAAAATTCTAGAGAGAATTTTAAAAGCTTCAACAGAATTTCAACAATTTTGAGAGGGATTTGAAAAGTTTCAATGGGAATGGGAAGAATTGGGACAAAAATTGGAAAATTTTTAAGGGACTTTGAAAAAATTTCAGCTGGAATTTTAGCCATTTTTTGACATGAAATTGTAAACATGTGGACATGGATTTTGAAAATTCTAGAGAGAATTTTAAAAGCTTCAAGAGAATTTCAACAATTTTGAGAGGGATTTGAAAAGTTTCAATGGGAATGGGAAGAATTGGGAAAAAAATTGGAAAACTTTTAAGGGACTTTGAAAAAATTTCAACTGGAATTTTAGCCATTTTTTGACGTGAAATTGTAAACATGTGGACATGGATTTTGAAAATTCTAGAGAGAATTTTAAAAGCTTCAACAGAATTTCAACAATTTTGAGAGGATTTTGAAAAGTTTCAATGGGAATGGGAAGAATTGGGACAAAAATTGGAAAATTTTTAAGGGACTTTGAAAAAATTTCAACTGGAATTTTAGCCATTTTTTGACGTGAAATTGTAAACGTGTGGACATGGATTTTGAAAATTCTAGAGAGAATTTTAAAAGCTTCAAGAGAATTTCAACAATTTTGAGAGGGATTTGAAAAGTTTCAATGGGAATGGGAAGAATTGGGACAAAAATTGGAAAACTTCTAAGGGACTTTGAAAAAATTTCAACTGGAATTTTAGCCATTTTTTGACGTGAAATTGTAAACATGTGGCCATGGATTTTGAAAATTCTAGAGAGAATTTTAAAAGCTTCAAGAGAATTTCAACAATTTTGAGAGGGATTTGAAAAGTTTCAATGGGAATGGGAAGAATTGGGACAAAAATTGGAAAATTTTTAAGGGACTTTGAAAAAATTTCAACTGGAATTTTAGCCATTTTTTGACGTGAAATTGTAAACATGTGGACATGGATTTTGAAAATTCTAGAGAGAATTTTAAAAGCTTCAAGAGAATTTCAACAATTTTGAGAGGGATTTGAAAAGTTTCAATGGGAATGGGAAGAATTGGGACAAAAATTGGAAAATTTTTAAGGGACTTGGAAAAAATGTCAACTGGAATTTTAGCCATTTTTTTACGTGAAATTGTAAACATGTGGACATGGATTTTGAAAATTCTAGAGAGAATTTTAAAAGCTTCAAGAGAATTTCAACAATTTTGAGAGGGATTTGAAAAGTTTCAATGGGAATGGGAAGAATTGGGACAAAAATTGGAAAATTTTTAAGGGACTTTGAAAAAATTTCAACTGGAATTTTAGCCATTTTTTGACGTGAAATTGTAAACATGTGGCCATGGATTTTGAAAATTCTAGAGAGAATTTTAAAAGCTTCAAGAGAATTTCAACAATTTTGAGAGGGATTTGAAAAGTTTCAATGGGAATGGGAAGAATTGGGACAAAAATTGGAAAATTTTGAAGGGACTTTGAAAAAATTTCAACTGGAATTTTAGCCATTTTTTGATGTGAAATTGTAAACATGTGGACATGGATTTTGAAAATTCTAGAGAGAATTTTAAAAGCTTCAACAGAATTTCAACAATTTTGAGAGGGATTTGAAAAGTTTCAATGGGAATGGGAAGAATTGGGACAAAAATTGGAAAATTTTTAAGGGACTTTGAAAAAATTTCAACTGGAATTTTAGCCATTTTTTGACGTGAAATTGTAAACATGTGGCCATGGATTTTGAAAATTCTAGAGAGAATTTTAAAAGCTTCAAGAGAATTTCAACAATTTTGAGAGGGATTTGAAAAGTTTCAATGGGAATGGGAAGAATTGGGACAAAAATTGGAAAATTTTTAAGGGACTTTGAAAAAATTTCAACTGGAATTTTAGCCATTTATTGACGTGAAATTGTAAACATGTGGACATGGATTTTGAAAATTCTAGAGAGAATTTTAAAAGCTTCAAGAGAATTTCAACAATTTTGAGAGGGATTTGAAAAGTTTCAATGGGAATGGGAAGAATTGGGACAAAAATTGGAAAATTTTTAAGGGACTTTGAAAAAATTTCAACTGTAATTTTAGCCATTTTTTGACGTGAAATTGTAAACATGTGGCCATGGATTTTGAAAATTCTAGAGAGAATTTTAAAAGCTTCAAGAGAATTTCAACAATTTTGAGAGGGATTTGAAAAGTTTCAATGGGAATGGGAAGAATTGGGACAAAAATTGGAAAATTTTTAAGGGACTTTGAAAAAATTTCAGCTGGAATTTTAGCCATTTTTTGACGTGAAATTGTAAACATGTGGCCATGGATTTTGAAAATTCTAGAGAGAATTTTAAAAGCTTCAACAGAATTTCAACAATTTTGAGAGGATTTTGAAAAGTTTCAATGGGAATGGGAAGAATTGGGACAAAAATTGGAAAATTTTTAAGGGACTTTGAAAAAATTTCAACTGGAATTTTAGCCATTTTTTGACGTGAAATTGTAAACATGTGGCCATGGATTTTGAAAATTCTAGAGAGAATTTTAAAAGCTTCAAGAGAATTTCAACAATTTTGAGAGGGATTTGAAAAGTTTCAATGGGAATGGGAAGAATTGGGACAAAAATTGGAAAATTTTTAAGGGACTTTGAAAAAATTTCAACTGGAATTTTAGCCATTTTTTGACGTGAAATTGTAAACATGTGGACATGGATTTTGAAAATTCTAGAGAGAATTTTAAAAGCTTCAAGAGAATTTCAACAATTTTGAGAGGGATTTGAAAAGTTTCAATGGGAATGGGAAGAATTGGGACAAAAATTGGAAAATTTTTAAGGGACTTTGAAAAAATTTCAACTGGAATTTTAGCCATTTTTTGACGTGAAATTGTAAACATGTGGCCATGGATTTTGAAAATTCTAGAGAGAATTTTAAAAGCTTCAAGAGAATTTCAACAATTTTGAGAGGGATTTGAAAAGTTTCAATGGGAATGGGAAGAATTGGGACAAAAATTGGAAAATTTTTAAGGGACTTTGAAAAAATTTCAACTGGAATTTTAGCAATTTTTTGACGTGAAATTGTAAACATGTGGCCATGGATTTTGAAAATTCTAGAGAGAATTTTAAAAGCTTCAAGAGAATTTCAACAATTTTGAGAGGGATTTGAAAAGTTTCAATGGGAATGGGAAGAATTGGGACAAAAATTGGAAAATTTTTAAGGGACTTTGAAAAAATTTCAACTGGAATTTTAGCCATTTTTTGATGTGAAATTGTAAACATGTGGACATGGATTTTGAAAATTCTAGAGAGAATTTTAAAAGCTTCAAGAGAATTTCAACAATTTTGAGAGGGATTTGAAAAGTTTCAATGGGAATGGGAAGAATTGGGACAAAAATTGGAAAATTTTTAAGGGACTTGGAAAAAATTTCAACTGGAATTTTAGCCATTTTTTGACGTGAAATTGTAAACATGTGGACATGGATTTTGAAAATTCTAGAGAGAATTTTAAAAGCTTCAAGAGAATTTCAACAATTTTGAGAGGGATTTGAAAAGTTTCAATGGGAATGGGAAGAATTGGAAAAAAAATTGGAAAACTTTTAAGGGACTTTGAAAAAATTTCAACTGGAATTTTAGCCATTTTTTGACGTGAAATTGTAAACATGTGGCCATGGATTTTGAAAATTCTAGAGAGAATTTTAAAAGCTTCAAGAGAATTTCAACAATTTTGAGAGGATTTTGAAAAGTTTCAATGGGAATGGGAAGAATTGGGACAAAAATTGGAAAATTTTTAAGGGACTTTGAAAAAATTTCAACTGGAATTTTAGCAATTTTTTGACGTGAAATTGTAAACATGTGGCCATGGATTTTGAAAATTCTAGAGAGAATTTTAAAAGCTTCAAGAGAATTTCAACAATTTTGAGAGGGATTTGAAAAGTTTCAATGGGAATGGGAAGAATTGGGACAAAAATTGGAAAATTTTTAAGGGACTTTGAAAAAATTTCAACTGGAATTTTAGCCATTTTTTGACGTGAAATTGTAAACATGTGGACATGGATTTTGAAAATTCTAGAGAGAATTTTAAAAGCTTCAACAGAATTTCAACAATTTTGAGAGGGATTTGAAAAGTTTCAATGGGAATGGGAAGAATTGGGACAAAAATTGGAAATTTTTTAAGGGACTTTGAAAAAATTTCAACTGGAATTTTAGCCATTTTTTGACGTGAAATTGTAAACATGTGGCCATGGATTTTGAAAATTTTAGAGAGAATTTTAAAAGCTTCAACAGAATTTCAACAATTTTGAGAGGGATTTGAAAAGTTTCAATGGGAATGGGAAGAATTGGGACAAAAATTGGAAAATTTTGAAGGGACTTTGAAAAAATTTCAACTGGAATTTTAGCCATTTTTTGACGTGAAATTGTAAACATGTGCCCATGGATTTTGAAAATTCTAGAGAGAATTTTAAAAGCTTCAAGAGAATTTCAACAATTTGGAGAGGGATTTGAAAAGTTTCAATGGGAATGGGAAGAATTGGGACAAAAATTGGAAAATTTTGAAGGGACTTTGAAAAAATTTCAACTGGAATTTTAGCCATTTTTTTATGTGAAATTGTAAACATGTGGACATGGATTTTGAAAATTCTAGAGAGAATTTTAAAAGCTTCAAGAGAATTTCAACAATTTTGAGAGGGATTTGAAAAGTTTCAATGGGAATGGGAAGAATTGGGACAAAAATTGGAAAATTTTTAAGGGACTTTGAAAAAATTTCAGCTGGAATTTTAGCCATTTTTTTACGTGAAATTGTAAACATGTGGACATGGATTTTGAAAATTCTAGAGAGAATTTTAAAAGCTTCAACAGAATTTCAACAATTTTGAGAGGGATTTGAAAAGTTTCAATGGGAATGGGAAGAATTGGGAAAAAAATTGGAAAACTTTTAAGGGACTTTGAAAAAATTTCAACTGGAATTTTAGCCATTTTTTGACGTGAAATTGTAAACATGTGGACATGGATTTTGAAAATTCTAGAGAGAATTTTAAAAGCTTCAAGAGAATTTCAAGAATTTTGAGAGGGATTTGAAAAGTTTCAATGGGAATGGGAAGAATTGGGACAAAAATTGGAAATTTTTTAAGGGACTTTGAAAAAATTTCAACTGGAATTTTAGCAATTTTTTGACGTGAAATTGTAAACATGTGGCCATGGATTTTGAAAATTCTAGAGAGAATTTTAAAAGCTTCAAGAGAATTTCAACAATTTTGAGAGGGATTTGAAAAGTTTCAATGGGAATGGGAAGAATTGGGACAAAAATTGGAAAATTTTTAAGGGACTTTGAAAAAATTTCAACTGGAATTTTAGCCATTTTTTGACGTGAAATTGTAAACGTGTGGACATGGATTTTGAAAATTCTAGAGAGAATTTTAAAAGCTTCAACAGAATTTCAACAATTTTGAGAGGGATTTGAAAAGTTTCAATGGGAATGGGAAGAATTGGGACAAAAATTGGAAAATTTTTAAGGGACTTTGAAAAAATTTCAGCTGGAATTTTAGCCATTTTTTGACGTGAAATTGTAAACATGTGCCCATGGATTTTGAAAATTCTAGAGAGAATTTTAAAAGCTTCAAGAGAATTTCAACAATTTTGAGAGGGATTTGAAAAGTTTCAATGGGAATGGGAAGAATTGGGACAAAAATTGGAAAATTTTTAAGGGACTTTGAAAAAATTTCAACTGGAATTTTAGCCATTTTTTTACGTGAAATTGTAAACATGTGGCCATGGATTTTGAAAATTCTAGAGAGAATTTTAAAAGCTTCAAGAGAATTTCAACAATTTTGAGAGGGATTTGAAAAGTTTCAATGGGAATGGGAAGAATTGGGACAAAAATTGGAAAATTTTTAAGGGACTTTGAAAAAATTTCAGCTGGAATTTTAGCAATTTTTTGACGTGAAATTGTAAACATGTGGACATGGATTTTGAAAATTCTAGAGAGAATTTTAAAAGCTTCAACAGAATTTCAACAATTTTGAGAGGGATTTGAAAAGTTTCAATGGGAATGGGAAGAATTGGGACAAAAATTGGAAAATTTTTAAGGGACTTTGAAAAAATTTCAACTGGAATTTTAGCCATTTTTTGACGTGAAATTGTAAACATGTGGCCATGGATTTTGAAAATTCTAGAGAGAATTTTAAAAGCTTCAACAGAATTTCAACAATTTTGAGAGGGATTTGAAAAGTTTCAATGGGAATGGGAAGAATTGGGACAAAAATTGGAAAATTTTTAAGGGACTTTGAAAAAATTTCAACTGTAATTTTAGCCATTTTTTGACGTGAAATTGTAAACATGTGGCCATGGATTTTGAAAATTCTAGAGAGAATTTTAAAAGCTTCAAGAGAATTTCAACAATTTTGAGAGGGATTTGAAAAGTTTCAATGGGAATGGGAAGAATTGGGACAAAAATTGGAAAATTTTTAAGGGACTTTGAAAAAATTTCAACTGGAATTTTAGCCATTTTTTGACGTGAAATTGTAAACGTGTGGCCATGGATTTTGAAAATTCTAGAGAGAATTTTAAAAGCTTCAAGAGAATTTCAACAATTTTGAGAGGGATTTGAAAAGTTTCAATGGGAATGGGAAGAATTGGGACAAAAATTGGAAAATTTTTAAGGGACTTTGAAAAAATTTCAACTGGAATTTTAGCAATTTTTTGACGTGAAATTGTAAACATGTGGCCATGGATTTTGAAAATTCTAGAGAGAATTTTAAAAGCTTCAAGAGAATTTCAACAATTTTGAGAGGGATTTGAAAAGTTTCAATGGGAATGGGAAGAATTGGGACAAAAATTGGAAAATTTTTAAGGGACTTTGAAAAAATTTCAACTGGAATTTTAGCAATTTTTTGACGTGAAATTGTAAACATGTGGCCATGGATTTTGAAAATTCTAGAGAGAATTTTAAAAGCTTCAAGAGAATTTCAACAATTTTGAGAGGGATTTGAAAAGTTTCAATGGGAATGGGAAGAATTGGGACAAAAATTGGAAAATTTTTAAGGGACTTTGAAAAAATTTCAACTGGAATTTTAGCCATTTTTTGACGTGAAATTGTAAACGTGTGGACATGGATTTTGAAAATTCTAGAGAGAATTTTAAAAGCTTCAACAGAATTTCAACAATTTTGAGAGGGATTTGAAAAGTTTCAATGGGAATGGGAAGAATTGGGACAAAAATTGGAAAATTTTTAAGGGACTTTGAAAAAATTTCAGCTGGAATTTTAGCCATTTTTTGACGTGAAATTGTAAACATGTGCCCATGGATTTTGAAAATTCTAGAGAGAATTTTAAAAGCTTCAAGAGAATTTCAACAATTTTGAGAGGGATTTGAAAAGTTTCAATGGGAATGGGAAGAATTGGGACAAAAATTGGAAAATTTTTAAGGGACTTTGAAAAAATTTCAACTGGAATTTTAGCCATTTTTTGACGTGAAATTGTAAACATGTGGCCATGGATTTTGAAAATTCTAGAGAGAATTTTAAAAGCTTCAAGAGAATTTCAACAATTTTGAGAGGGATTTGAAAAGTTTCAATGGGAATGGGAAGAATTGGGACAAAAATTGGAAAATTTTTAAGGGACTTTGAAAAAATTTCAGCTGGAATTTTAGCCATTTTTTGACGTGAAATTGTAAACATGTGGCCATGGATTTTGAAAATTCTAGAGAGAATTTTAAAAGCTTCAACAGAATTTCAACAATTTTGAGAGGGATTTTAAAAGTTTCAATGGGAATGGGAAGAATTGGGACAAAAATTGGAAAATTTTTAAGGGACTTTGAAAAAATTTCAACTGGAATTTTAGCCATTTTTTGACGTGAAATTGTAAACATGTGGCCATGGATTTTGAAAATTCTAGAGAGAATTTTAAAAGCTTCAAGAGAATTTCAACAATTTTGAGAGGGATTTGAAAAGTTTCAATGGGAATGGGAAGAATTGGGACAAAAATTGGAAAATTTTTAAGGGACTTTGAAAAAATTTCAACTGTAATTTTAGCCATTTTTTGACGTGAAATTGTAAACATGTGGCCATGGATTTTGAAAATTCTAGAGAGAATTTTAAAAGCTTCAAGAGAATTTCAACAATTTTGAGAGGGATTTGAAAAGTTTCAATGGGAATGGGAAGAATTGGGACAAAAATTGGAAAATTTTTAAGGGACTTTGAAAAAATTTCAACTGGAATTTTAGCCATTTTTTGACGTGAAATTGTAAACGTGTGGACATGGATTTTGAAAATTCTAGAGAGAATTTTAAAAGCTTCAAGAGAATTTCAACAATTTTGAGAGGGATTTGAAAAGTTTCAATGGGAATGGGAAGAATTGGGACAAAAATTGGAAAATTTTTAAGGGACTTTGAAAAAATTTCAACTGGAATTTTAGCAATTTTTTGACGTGAAATTGTAAACATGTGGACATGGATTTTGAAAATTCTAGAGAGAATTTTAAAAGCTTCAAGAGAATTTCAACAATTTTGAGAGGGATTTGAAAAGTTTCAATGGGAATGGGAAGAATTGGGACAAAAATTGGAAAATTTTTAAGGGACTTGGAAAAAATTTCAGCTGGAATTTTAGCCATTTTTTGACGTGAAATTGTAAACATGTGGCCATGGATTTTGAAAATTCTAGAGAGAATTTTAAAAGCTTCAAGAGAATTTCAACAATTTTGAGAGGGATTTGAAAAGTTTCAATGGGAATGGGAAGAATTGGGACAAAAATTGGAAAACTTTTAAGGGACTTTGAAAAAATTTCAACTGGAATTTTAGCCATTTTTTGACGTGAAATTGTAAACATGTGGCCATGGATTTTGAAAATTCTAGAGAGAATTTTAAAAGCTTCAACAGAATTTCAACAATTTTTAGAGGGATTTGAAAAGTTTCAATGGGAATGGGAAGAATTGGGACAAAAATTGGAAAATTTTTAAGGGACTTTGAAAAAATTTCAACTGGAATTTTAGCCATTTTTTGACGTGAAATTGTAAACATGTGGCCATGGATTTTGAAAATTCTAGAGAGAATTTTAAAAGCTTCAAGAGAATTTCAACAATTTTGAGAGGGATTTGAAAAGTTTCAATGGGAATGGGAAGAATTGGGACAAAAATTGGAAAATTTTTAAGGGACTTTGAAAAAATTTCAACTGTAATTTTAGCCATTTTTTGACGTGAAATTGTAAACATGTGGCCATGGATTTTGAAAATTCTAGAGAGAATTTTAAAAGCTTCAAGAGAATTTCAACAATTTTGAGAGGGATTTTAAAAGTTTCAATGGGAATGGGAAGAATTGGGACAAAAATTGGAAAATTTTTAAGGGACTTTGAAAAAATTTCAACTGGAATTTTAGCCATTTTTTGACGTGAAATTGTAAACGTGTGGACATGGATTTTGAAAATTCTAGAGAGAATTTTAAAAGCTTCAAGAGAATTTCAACAATTTTGAGAGGGATTTGAAAAGTTTCAATGGGAATGGGAAGAATTGGGACAAAAATTGGAAAATTTTTAAGGGACTTTGAAAAAATTTCAACTGGAATTTTAGCAATTTTTTGACGTGAAATTGTAAACATGTGGCCATGGATTTTGAAAATTCTAGAGAGAATTTTAAAAGCTTCAAGAGAATTTCAACAATTTTGAGAGGGATTTGAAAAGTTTCAATGGGAATGGGAAGAATTGGGACAAAAATTGGAAAATTTTTAAGGGACTTTGAAAAAATTTCAACTGGAATTTTAGCCATTTTTTGACGTGAAATTGTAAACATGTGGCCATGGATTTTGAAAATTCTAGAGAGAATTTTAAAAGCTTCAAGAGAATTTCAACAATTTTGAGAGGGATTTGAAAAGTTTCAATGGGAATGGGAAGAATTGGGACAAAAATTGGAAAATTTTTAAGGGACTTGGAAAAAATTTCAGCTGGAATTTTAGCCATTTTTTGACGTGAAATTGTAAACATGTGGACATGGATTTTGAAAATTCTAGAGAGAATTTTAAAAGCTTCAAGAGAATTTCAACAATTTTGAGAGGGATTTGAAAAGTTTCAATGGGAATGGGAAGAATTGGGACAAAAATTGGAAAACTTTTAAGGGACTTTGAAAAAATTTCAACTGGAATTTTAGCCATTTTTTGACGTGAAATTGTAAACATGTGGCCATGGATTTTGAAAATTCTAGAGAGAATTTTAAAAGCTTCAACAGAATTTCAACAATTTTGAGAGGGATTTGAAAAGTTTCAATGGGAATGGGAAGAATTGGGACAAAAATTGGAAAATTTTTAAGGGACTTTGAAAAAATTTCAACTGGAATTTTAGCCATTTTTTGACGTGAAATTGTAAACATGTGGCCATGGATTTTGAAAATTCTAGAGAGAATTTTAAAAGCTTCAAGAGAATTTCAACAATTTTGAGAGGGATTTGAAAAGTTTCAATGGGAATGGGAAGAATTGGGACAAAAATTGGAAAATTTTTAAGGGACTTTGAAAAAATTTCAACTGGAATTTTAGCCATTTTTTGACGTGAAATTGTAAACATGTGGCCATGGATTTTGAAATTCTAGAGAGAATTTTAAAAGCTTCAAGAGAATTTCAACAATTTTGAGAGGGATTTGAAAAGTTTCAATGGGAATGGGAAGAATTGGGACAAAAATTGGAAAATTTTTAAGGGACTTTGAAAAAATTTCAACTGGAATTTTAGCCATTTTTTGATGTGAAATTGTAAACGTGTGGCCATGGATTTTGAAAATTCTAGAGAGAATTTTAAAAGCTTCAACAGAATTTCAACAATTTTGAGAGGGATTTGAAAAGTTTCAATGGGAATGGGAAGAATTGGGACAAAAATTGGAAAGTTTTAAAGGGACTTTGAAAAAATTTCAACTGGAATTTTAGCCATTTTTTAATGTGAAATTGTAAACATGTGGCCATGGATTTTGAAAAATCTAGAGAGAATTTTAAAAGCTTCAAGAGAATTTCAACAATTTTGAGAGGGATTTGAAAAGTTTCAATGGGAATGGGAAGAATTGGGACAAAAATTGGAAAATTTTTAAGGGACTTTGAAAAAATTTCAACTGGAATTTTAGCCATTTTTTGACGTGAAATTGTAAACATGTGGACATGGATTTTGAAAATTCTAGAGAGAATTTTAAAAGCTTCAAGAGAATTTCAACCATTTTGAGAGGGATTTGAAAAGTTTCAATGGGAATGGGAAGAATTGGGACAAAAATTGGAAAATTTTTAAGGGACTTTGAAAAAATTTCAACTGGAATTTTAGCAATTTTTTGACGTGAAATTGTAAACATGTTGAAGTGGATTTTGAAAATTCTAGAGAGAATTTTAAAAGCTTCAACAGAATTTCAACAATTTTGAGAGGGATTTGAAAAGTTTCAATGGGAATGGGAAGAATTGGGACAAAAATTGGAAAATTTTTAAGGGACTTTGAAAAAATTTCAACTGTAATTTTAGCCATTTTTTGACGTGAAATTGTAAACATGTGGCCATGGATTTTGAAAATTCTAGAGAGAATTTTAAAAGCTTCAAGAGAATTTCAACAATTTTGAGAGGGATTTGAAAAGTTTCAATGGGAATGGGAAGAATTGGGACAAAAATTGGAAAATTTTTAAGGGACTTTGAAAAAATTTCAACTGGAATTTTAGCCATTTTTTGACGTGAAATTGTAAACGTGTGGACATGGATTTTGAAAATTCTAGAGAGAATTTTAAAAGCTTCAACAGAATTTCAACAATTTTGAGAGGGATTTGAAAAGTTTCAATGGGAATGGGAAGAATTGGGACAAAAATTGGAAAATTTTTAAGGGACTTTGAAAAAATTTCAACTGGAATTTTAGCAATTTTTTGACGTGAAATTGTAAACATGTGGCCATGGATTTTGAAAATTCTAGAGAGAATTTTAAAAGCTTCAAGAGAATTTCAACAATTTTGAGAGGGATTTGAAAAGTTTCAATGGGAATGGGAAGAATTGGGACAAAAATTGGAAAATTTTTAAGGGACTTTGAAAAAATTTCAACTGGAATTTTAGCCATTTTTTGACGTGAAATTGTAAACATGTGGCCATGGATTTTGAAAATTCTAGAGAGAATTTTAAAAGCTTCAAGAGAATTTCAACAATTTTGAGAGGGATTTGAAAAGTTTCAATGGGAATGGGAAGAATTGGGACAAAAATTGGAAAATATTTAAGGGACTTGGAAAAAATTTCAGCTGGAATTTTAGCCATTTCTTGACGTGAAATTGTAAACATGTGGAAATTGTAAACATGTGGACATGGATTTTGAAAATTCTAGAGAGAATTTTAAAAGCTTCAAGAGAATTTCAACAATTTTGAGAGGGATTTGAAAAGTTTCAATGGGAATGGGAAGAATTGGGACAAAAATTGGAAAATTTTTAAGGGACTTTGAAAAAATTTCAACTGGAATTTTAGCCATTTTTTGACGTGAAATTGTAAACATGTGGACATGGATTTTGAAAATTCTAGAGAGAATTTTAAAAGCTTCAAGAGAATTTCAACAATTTTGAGAGGGATTTGAAAAGTTTCAATGGGAATGGGAAGAATTGGGACAAAAATTGGAAAATTTTGAAGGGACTTTGAAAAAATTTCAACTGGAATTTTAGCCATTTTTTGACGTGAAATTGTAAACATGTGGCCATGGATTTTGAAAATTCTAGAGAGAATTTTAAAAGCTTCAACAGAATTTCAACAATGTTGAGAGGGATTTGAAAAGTTTCAATGGGAATGGGAAGAATTGGGACAAAAATTGGAAAGTTTTAAAGGGACTTTGAAAAAATTTCAACTGGAATTTTAGCCATTTTTTATGTGAAATTGTAAACATGTGGCCATGGATTTTGAAAAATCTAGAGAGAATTTTAAAAGCTTCAACAGAATTTCAACAATTTTGAGAGGGATTTGAAAAGTTTCAATGGGAATGGGAAGAATTGGGACAAAAATTGGAAAATTTTTAAGGGACTTTGAAAAAATTTCAACTGGAATTTTAGCCATTTTTTGACGTGAAATTGTAAACATGTGGCCATGGATTTTGAAAATTCTAGAGAGAATTTTAAAAGCTTCAAGAGAATTTCAACAATTTTGAGAGGGATTTGAAAAGTTTCAATGGGAATGGGAAGAATTGGGACAAAAATTGGAAAATTTTTAAGGGACTTTGAAAAAATTTCAACTGGAATTTTAGCAATTTTTTGACGTGAAATTGTAAACATGTTGAAGTGGATTTTGAAAATTCTAGAGAGAATTTTAAAAGCTTCAAGAGAATTTCAACAATTTTGAGAGGGATTTGAAAAGTTTCAATGGGAATGGGAAGAATTGGGACAAAAATTGGAAAATTTTTAAGGGACTTTGAAAAAATTTCAACTGGAATTTTAGCCATTTTTTGACGTGAAATTGTAAACATGTGACATGGATTTTGAAAATTCTAGAGAGAATTTTAAAAGCTTCAAGAGAATTTCAACAATTTTGAGAGGGATTTGAAAAGTTTCAATGGGAATGGAAGAATTGGGACAAAAATTGGAAAATTTTGAAGGGACTTTGAAAAAATTTCAACTGGAATTGTAGCCATTTTTTGACGTGAAATTGTAAACATGTTGAAGTGGATTTTGAAAATTCTAGAGAGAATTTTAAAAGCTTCAAGAGAATTTCAACAATTTTGAGAGGGATTTGAAAAGTTTCAATGGGAATGGGAAGAATTGGGACAAAAATTGGAAAATTTTTAAGGGACTTTGAAAAAATTTCAACTGGAATTTTAGCAATTTTTTGACGTGAAATTGTAAACATGTGGCCATGGATTTTGAAAATTCTAGAGAGAATTTTAAAAGCTTCAAGAGAATTTCAACAATTTTGAGAGGGATTTGAAAAGTTTCAATGGGAATGGAAGAATTGGGACAAAAATTGGAAATTTTTAAGGGACTTTGAAAAAATTTCAACTGGAATTTTAGCCATTTTTTGACGTGAAATTGTAAACATGTGGACATGGATTTTGAAAATTCTAGAGAGAATTTTAAAAGCTTCAACAGAATTTCTACAATTTTGAGAGGGATTTGAAAAGTTTCAATGGGAATGGGAAGAATTGGGACAAAAATTGGAAAATTTTTAAGGGACTTTGAAAAAATTTCAACTGGAATTTTAGCCATTTTTTGATGTGAAATTGTAAACATGTGGACATGGATTTTGAAAATTC
The DNA here is from genome assembly GCF_964273445.1 of Streptopelia decaocto. Taxonomy (NCBI): domain Eukaryota; kingdom Metazoa; phylum Chordata; class Aves; order Columbiformes; family Columbidae; genus Streptopelia; species Streptopelia decaocto. The sequence continues at coordinate 35,357 of NW_028116879.1, read as the reverse complement.
TAGAGAGAATTTTAAAAGCTTCAACAGAATTTCAACAATTTTGAGAGGGATTTGAAAAGTTTCAATGGGAATGGGAAGAATTGGGACAAACCTTGGAAAATTTTTAAGGGACTTTGAAAAAATTTCAACTGGAATTTTAGCCATTTTTTGACGTGAAATTGTAAACATGTGGACATGGATTTTGAAAAATCTAGAGAGAATTTTAAAAGCTTCAAGAGAATTTCAACAATTTTGAGAGCGATTTGAAAAGTTTCAATGGGAATGGGAAGAATTGGGACAAAAATTGGAAAATTTTTCAAGGACTTGGAAAAAATTTCAACTGGAATTTTAGCCATTTTTTGACGTGAAATTGTAAACATGTGGACATGGATTTTGAAAATTCTAGAGAGAATTTTAAAAGCTTCAAGAGAATTTCAACAATTTGGAGAGGGATTTGAAAAGTTTCAATGGGAATGGGAAGAATTGGGACAAAAATTGGAAATTTTTCAGGACTTTGAAAAAATTTCAACTGGAATTTTAGCAAATTTTTACATGAAATTGTAAACATGTGGACATGGATTTTGAAAATTCTAGAGAGAATTTTAAAAGCTTCAAGAGAATTTCAACAATTTGGAGAGGGATTTGAAAAGTTTCAATGGGAATGGGAAGAATTGGGACAAAAATTGGAAAATTTTTAAGGGACTTTGAAAAAATTTCAACTGGAATTTTAGCCATTTTTTGACGTGAAATTGTAAACATGTGGCCATGGATTTTGAAAATTCTAGAGAGAATTTTAAAAGCTTCAAGAGAATTTCAACAATTTGGAGAGGGATTTGAAAAGTTTCAATGGGAATGGGAAGAATTGGGACAAAAATTGGAAAATTTTTAAGGGACTTTGAAAAAATTTCAACTGGAATTTTAGCCATTTTTTGACGTGAAATTGTAAACATGTGGACATGGATTTTGAAAATTCTAGAGAGAATTTTAAAAGCTTCAAGAGAGTTTCAACCATTTTGAGAGGGATTTGAAAAGTTTCAATGGGAATGGGAAGAATTGGGACAAAAATTGGAAAATTTTTCAGGGACTTTGAAAACATTTCAACTGGAATTTTAGCCATTTTTTGACGTGAAATTGTAAACATGTGGACATGGATTTTGAAAATTCTGGAGAGAATTTTAAAAGCTTCAAGAGAATTTCAACAATTTTGAGAGGGATTTGAAAAGTTTCAATGGGAATGGGAAGAATTGGGACAAAAATTGGAAAATTTTTAAGGGACTTTGAAAACATTTCAACTGGAATTTTAGCCATTTTTTGACGTGAAATTGTAAACATGTGGACATGGATTTTGAAAATTCTAGAGAGAATTTTAAAAGCTTCAAGAGAATTTCAACCATTTTGAGAGGGATTTGAAAAGTTTCAATGGGAATGGGAAGAATTGGGACAAAAATTGGAAAATTTTTAAGGGACTTTGAAAAAATTTCAACTGGAATTTTAGCCATTTTTTGACGTGAAATTGTAAACATGTGGACATGGATTTTGAAAATTCTGGAGAGAATTTTAAAAGCTTCAAGAGAATTTCAACAATTTTGAGAGGGATTTGAAAAGTTTCAATGGGAATGGGAAGAATTGGGACAAACTTTGAAAATTTTGAAGGGACTTTGAAAAAATTTCAACTGGAATTTTAGCCATTTTTTGACGTGAAATTGTAAACATGTGGACATGGATTTTGAAAATTCTAGAGAGAATTTTAAAAGCTTCAAGAGAATTTCAACAATTTTGAGAGCGATTTGAAAAGTTTCAATGGGAATGGGAAGAATTGGGACAAAAATTGGAAAATTTTTCAGGGACTTTGAAAAATTTCAACTGGAATTTTAGCCATTTTTTGACGTGAAATTGTAAACATGTGGACATGGATTTTGAAAATTCTAGAGAGAATTTTAAAAGCTTCAAGAGAATTTCAACAATTTTGAGAGCGATTTGAAAAGTTTCAATGGGAATGGGAAGAATTGGGACAAAAATTGGAAAATTTTTCAGGGACTTTGAAAAAATTTCAACTGGAATTTTAGCCATTTTTTGACGTGAAATTGTAAACATGTGGACATGGATTTTGAAAATTCTAGAGAGAATTTTAAAAGCTTCAAGAGAATTTCAACAATTTGGAGAGGGATTTGAAAAGTTTCAATGGGAATGGGAAGAATTGGGACAAAAATTGGAAAATTTTTCAGGGACTTTGAAAAAATTTCAACTGGAATTTTAGCAAATTTTTACATGAAATTGTAAACATGTGGACATGGATTTTGAAATTCTAGAGAGAATTTTAAAAGCTTCAACAGAATTTCAACAATTTTGAGAGGGATTTGAAAAGTTTCAATGGGAATGGGAAGAATTGGGACAAACCTTGGAAAATTTTTAAGGGACTTTGAAAAAATTCAACTGGAATTTTAGCCATTTTTTGACGTGAAATTGTAAACATGTGGACATGGATTTTGAAAAATCTAGAGAGAATTTTAAAAGCTTCAAGAGAATTTCAACAATTTTGAGAGCGATTTGAAAAGTTTCAATGGGAATGGGAAGAATTGGGACAAAAATTGGAAAATTTTTCAGGGACTTGGAAAAAATTTCAACTGGAATTTTAGCCATTTTTTTGACGTGAAATTGTAAACATGTGGACATGGATTTTGAAAATTCTAGAGAGAATTTTAAAAGCTTCAAGAGAATTTCAACAATTTGGAGAGGGATTTGAAAAGTTTCAATGGGAATGGAAGAATTGGGACAAAAATTGGAAAATTTTTCAGGGACTTTGAAAAAATTTCAACTGGAATTTTAGCAAATTTTTACATAAAATTTTAAACATGTGGACATGGATTTTTGAAAATTCTGGAGAGAATTTTAAAAGCTTCAAGAGAATTTCAACAATTTGGAGAGGGATTTGAAAAGTTTCAATGGGAATGGGAAGAATTGGGACAAAAATTGGAAAATTTTTAAGGGACTTTGAAAAAATTTCAACTGGAATTTTAGCCATTTTTTGACGTGAAATTGTAAACATGTGGCCATGGATTTTGAAAATTCTAGAGAGAATTTTAAAAGCTTCAAGAGAATTTCAACAATTTTGAGAGGGATTTGAAAAGTTTCAATGGGAATTGGAAGAATTGGGACAAAATTGGAAAATTTTTAAGGGACTTTGAAAAAATTTCAACTGGAATTTTAGCCATTTTTTGACGTGAAATTGTAAACATGTGGCCATGGATTTTGAAAATTCTAGAGAGAAATTTAAAAGCTTCAAGAGAGTTTCAACCATTTTGAGAGGGATTTGAAAAGTTTCAATGGGAATGGGAAGAATTGGGACAAAAATTGGAAAATTTTTCAGGGACTTTGAAAACATTTCAACTGGAATTTTAGCCATTTTTTGACGTGAAATTGTAAACATGTGGCCATGGATTTTGAAAATTCTGGAGAGAATTTTAAAAGCTTCAAGAGAATTTCAACAATTTTGAGAGGGATTTGAAAAGTTTCAATGGGAATGGGAAGAATTGGGACAAAAATTGGAAAATTTTTAAGGGACTTTGAAAACATTTCAACTGGAATTTTAGCCATTTTTTGACGTGAAATTGTAAACAGGTGGACATGGATTTTGAAAATTCTAGAGAGAATTTTAAAAGCTTCAACAGAATTTCTACAATTTTGAGAGGGATTTGAAAAGTTTCAATGGGAATGGGAAGAATTGGGACAAAAATTGGAAAATTTTTAAGGGACTTTGAAAAAATTCAACTGGAATTTTAGCCATTTTTTGATGTGAAATTGTAAACATGTGGACATGGATTTTGAAAATTCTAGAGAGAATTTTAAAAGCTTCAAGAGAATTTCAACAATTTTGAGAGGGATTTGAAAAGTTTCAATGGGAATGGGAAGAATTGGGACAAACCTTGGAAAATTTTTAAGGGACTTTGAAAAAATTTCAACTGGAATTTTAGCCATTTTTGACGTGAAATTGTAAACATGTGGACATGGATTTTGAAAAATCTAGAGAGAATTTAAAAGCTTCAAGAGAATTTCAACAATTTTGAGAGCGATTTGAAAAGTTTCAATGGGAATGGGAAGAATTGGGACAAAAATTGGAAAATTTTTCAGGGACTTGGAAAAATTTCAACTGGAATTTTAGCCATTTTTTGACGTGAAATTGTAAACATGTGGACATGGATTTTGAAAATTCTAGAGAGAATTTTAAAAGCTTCAAGAGAATTTCAACAATTTGGAGAGGGATTTGAAAAGTTTCAATGGGAATGGGAAGAATTGGGACAAAAATTGGAAAATTTTTCAGGGACTTTGAAAAAATTTCAACTGGAATTTTAGCAAATTTTTACATGAAATTGTAAACATGTGGACATGGATTTTGAAAATTCTAGAGAGAATTTTAAAAGCTTCAAGAGAATTTCAACGATTTGGAGAGGGATTTGAAAAGTTTCAATGGGAATGGGAAGAATTGGGACAAAATTGGAAAATTTTTAAGGGACTTTGAAAAAATTTCAACTGGAATTTTAGCCATTTTTTGACGTGAAATTGTAAACATGTGGCCATGGATTTTGAAAATTCTAGAGAGAATTTTAAAAGCTTCAAGAGAATTTCAACAATTTGGAGAGGGATTTGAAAAGTTTCAATGGGAATGGGAAGAATTGGGACAAAAATTGGAAAATTTTTAAGGGACTTTGAAAAAATTTCAACTGGAATTTTAGCCATTTTTTGACGTGAAATTGTAAACATGTGGCCATGGATTTGAAAAATCTAGAGAGAATTTTAAAAGCTTCAAGAGAATTTCAACAATTTTGAGAGCGATTTGAAAAGTTTCAATGGGAATGGGAAGAATTGGGACAAAAATTGGAAAATTTTTCAGGGACTTGGAAAAATTTCAACTGGAATTTTAGCCATTTTTTTGACGTGAATTGTAAACATGTGGACATGGATTTTGAAAATTCTAGAGAGAATTTTAAAAGCTTCAAGAGAATTTCAACAATTTGGAGAGGGATTTGAAAGTTTCAATGGGAATGGGAAGAATTGGGACAAAAATTGGAAAATTTTTCAGGGACTTTGAAAAATTTCAACTGGAATTTTAGCAAATTTTTACATGAAATTGTAAACATGTGGACATGGATTTTGAAAATTCTAGAGAGAATTTTAAAAGCTTCAAGAGAATTTCAACAATTTGGAGAGGGATTTGAAAAGTTTCAATGGGAATGGGAAGAATTGGGACAAAAATTGGAAAATTTTTAAGGGACTTTGAAAAAATTTCAACTGGAATTTTAGCCATTTTTTGACGTGAAATTGTAAACATGTGGCCATGGATTTTGAAAATTCTAGAGAGAATTTAAAAGCTTCAAGAGAATTTCAACAATTTGGAGAGGGATTTGAAAAGTTTCAATGGGAATGGGAAGAATTGGGACAAAAATTGGAAAATTTTTAAGGGACTTTGAAAAAATTTCAACTGGAATTTTAGCCATTTTTTGACGTGAAATGTAAACATGTGGACATGGATTTTGAAAATTCTAGAGAGAATTTTAAAAGCTTCAAGAGAGTTTCAACCATTTTGAGAGGGATTTGAAAAGTTTCAATGGGAATGGGAAGAATTGGGACAAAAATTGGAAAATTTTTCAGGGACTTTGAAAACATTTCAACTGGAATTTTAGCCATTTTTTGACGTGAAATTGTAAACATGTGGACATGGATTTTGAAAATTCTGGAGAGAATTTTAAAAGCTTCAAGAGAATTTCAACAATTTTGAGAGGGATTTGAAAAGTTTCAATGGGAATGGGAAGAATTGGGACAAAAATTGGAAAATTTTTAAGGGACTTTGAAAACATTTCAACTGGAATTTTAGCCATTTTTTGACGTGAAATTGTAAACATGTGGACATGGATTTTGAAAATTCTAGAGAGAATTTTAAAAGCTTCAAGAGAATTTCAACAATTTGGAGAGGGATTTGAAAAGTTTCAATGGGAATGGGAAGAATTGGGACAAAAATTGGAAAATTTTTCAGGGACTTTGAAAAAATTTCAACTGGAATTTTAGCAAATTTTTACATGAAATTGTAAACATGTGGACATGGATTTTGAAAATTCTAGAGAGAATTTTTAAAAGCTTCAAGAGAATTTCAACAATTTTGAGAGGGATTTGAAAAGTTTCAATGGGAATGGGAAGAATTGGGACAAAAATTGGAAAATTTTTAAGGGACTTTGAAAAAATTTCAACTGGAATTTTAGCCATTTTTGACGTGAAATTGTAAACATGTGGCCATGGATTTTGAAAATTCTAGAGAGAATTTTAAAAGCTTCAAGAGAATTTCAACAATTTGGAGAGGGATTTGAAAAGTTTCAATGGGAATGGGAAGAATTGGGACAAAAATTGGAAAATTTTTAAGGGACTTTGAAAAAATTTCAACTGGAATTTTAGCCATTTTTTGACGTGAAATTGTAAACATGTGGACATGGATTTTGAAAATTCTAGAGAGAATTTTAAAAGCTTCAAGAGAGTTTCAACCATTTTGAGAGGGATTTGAAAAGTTTCAATGGGAATGGGAAGAATTGGGACAAAAATTGGAAAATTTTTCAGGGACTTTGAAAACATTTCAACTGGAATTTTAGCCATTTTTTGACGTGAAATTGTAAACATGTGGACATGGATTTTGAAAATTCTGGAGAGAATTTTAAAAGCTTCAAGAGAATTTCAACAATTTTGAGAGGGATTTGAAAAGTTTCAATGGGAATGGGAAGAATTGGGACAAAAATTGGAAAATTTTTAAGGGACTTTGAAAACATTTCAACTGGAATTTTAGCCATTTTTTGACGTGAAATTGTAAACATGTGGACATGGATTTTGAAAATTCTAGAGAGAATTTTAAAAGCTTCAAGAGAATTTCAACCATTTTGAGAGGGATTTGAAAAGTTTCAATGGGAATGGGAAGAATTGGGACAAAAATTGGAAAATTTTTAAGGGACTTTGAAAAAATTTCAACTGGAATTTTAGCCATTTTTTGACGTGAAATTGTAAACATGTGGACATGGATTTTGAAAATTCTGGAGAGAATTTTAAAAGCTTCAAGAGAATTTCAACAATTTTGAGAGGGATTTGAAAAGTTTCAATGGGAATGGGAAGAATTGGGACAAACCTTTGAAAATTTTGAAGGGACTTTGAAAAAATTTCAACTGGAATTTTAGCCATTTTTTGACGTGAAATTGTAAACATGTGGACATGGATTTTGAAAATTCTAGAGAGAATTTTAAAAGCTTCAAGAGAATTTCAACAATTTTGAGAGCGATTTGAAAAGTTTCAATGGGAATGGGAAGAATTGGGACAAAAATTGGAAAATTTTTCAGGGACTTTGAAAAAATTTCAACTGGAATTTTAGCCATTTTTTGACGTGAAATTGTAAACATGTGGACATGGATTTTGAAAATTCTAGAGAGAATTTTAAAAGCTTCAAGAGAATTTCAACAATTTTGAGAGCGATTTGAAAAGTTTCAATGGGAATGGGAAGAATTGGGACAAAAATTGGAAAATTTTTCAGGGACTTTGAAAAAATTTCAACTGGAATTTTAGCCATTTTTTGACGTGAAATTGTAAACATGTGGACATGGATTTTGAAAATTCTAGAGAGAATTTTAAAAGCTTCAAGAGAATTTCAACAATTTGGAGAGGGATTTGAAAAGTTTCAATGGGAATGGGAAGAATTGGGACAAAAATTGGAAAATTTTTCAGGGACTTTGAAAAAATTTCAACTGGAATTTTAGCAAATTTTTACATGAAATTGTAAACATGTGGACATGGATTTTGAAAATTCTAGAGAGAATTTTAAAAGCTTCAACAGAATTTCAACAATTTTGAGAGGGATTTGAAAAGTTTCAATGGGAATGGGAAGAATTGGGACAAACCTTGGAAAATTTTTAAGGGACTTTGAAAAAATTTCAACTGGAATTTTAGCCATTTTTTGACGTGAAATTGTAAACATGTGGACATGGATTTTGAAAAATCTAGAGAGAATTTTAAAAGCTTCAAGAGAATTTCAACAATTTTGAGAGCGATTTGAAAAGTTTCAATGGGAATGGGAAGAATTGGGACAAAAATTGGAAAATTTTTCAGGGACTTGGAAAAAATTTCAACTGGAATTTTAGCCATTTTTTGACGTGAAATTGTAAACATGTGGACATGGATTTTGAAAATTCTAGAGAGAATTTTAAAAGCTTCAAGAGAATTTCAACAATTTGGAGAGGGATTTGAAAAGTTTCAATGGGAATGGGAAGAATTGGGACAAAAATTGGAAAATTTTTCAGGGACTTTGAAAAAATTTCAACTGGAATTTTAGCAAATTTTTACATGAAATTTTAAACATGTGGACATGGATTTTGAAAATTCTAGAGAGAATTTTAAAAGCTTCAAGAGAATTTCAACAATTTGGAGAGGGATTTGAAAAGTTTCAATGGGAATGGGAAGAATTGGGACAAACCTTTGAAAATTTTGAAGGGACTTTGAAAAAATTTCAACTGGAATTTTAGCCATTTTTTGACGTGAAATTGTAAACATGTGGACATGGATTTTGAAAATTCTAGAGAGAATTTTAAAAGCTTCAAGAGAATTTCAACAATTTTGAGAGCGATTTGAAAAGTTTCAATGGGAATGGGAAGAATTGGGACAAAAATTGGAAAATTTTTCAGGGACTTTGAAAAAATTTCAACTGGAATTTTAGCCATTTTTTGACGTGAAATTGTAAACATGTGGACATGGATTTTGAAAATTCTAGAGAGAATTTTAAAAGCTTCAAGAGAATTTCAACAATTTTGAGAGCGATTTGAAAAGTTTCAATGGGAATGGGAAGAATTGGGACAAAAATTGGAAAATTTTTCAGGGACTTTGAAAAAATTTCAACTGGAATTTTAGCCATTTTTTGACGTGAAATTGTAAACATGTGGACATGGATTTTGAAAATTCTAGAGAGAATTTTAAAAGCTTCAAGAGAATTTCAACAATTTGGAGAGGGATTTGAAAAGTTTCAATGGGAATGGGAAGAATTGGGACAAAAATTGGAAAATTTTTCAGGGACTTTGAAAAAATTTCAACTGGAATTTTAGCAAATTTTTACATGAAATTGTAAACATGTGGACATGGATTTTGAAAATTCTAGAGAGAATTTTAAAAGCTTCAACAGAATTTCAACAATTTTGAGAGGGATTTGAAAAGTTTCAATGGGAATGGGAAGAATTGGGACAAACCTTGGAAAATTTTTAAGGGACTTTGAAAAAATTTCAACTGGAATTTTAGCCATTTTTTGACGTGAAATTGTAAACATGTGGACATGGATTTTGAAAAATCTAGAGAGAATTTTAAAAGCTTCAAGAGAATTTCAACAATTTTGAGAGCGATTTGAAAAGTTTCAATGGGAATGGGAAGAATTGGGACAAAAATTGGAAAATTTTTCAGGGACTTGGAAAAAATTTCAACTGGAATTTTAGCCATTTTTTGACGTGAAATTGTAAACATGTGGACATGGATTTTGAAAATTCTAGAGAGAATTTTAAAAGCTTCAAGAGAATTTCAACAATTTGGAGAGGATTTGAAAAGTTTCAATGGGAATGGGAAGAATTGGGACAAAAATTGGAAAATTTTTCAGGGACTTTGAAAAAATTTCAACTGGAATTTTAGCAAATTTTTACATGAAATTTTAAACATGTGGACATGGATTTTGAAAATTCTAGAGAGAATTTAAAAGCTTCAAGAGAATTTCAACAATTTGGAGAGGGATTTGAAAAGTTTCAATGGGAATGGGAAGAATTGGGACAAAAATTGGAAAATTTTTAAGGGACTTTGAAAAAATTTCAACTGGAATTTTAGCCATTTTTTGACGTGAAATTGTAAACATGTGGCCATGGATTTTGAAAATTCTAGAGAGAATTTTAAAAGCTTCAAGAGAATTTCAACAATTTTGAGAGGGATTTGAAAAGTTTCAATGGGAATGGGAAGAATTGGGACAAAAATTGGAAAATTTTTCAGGGACTTTGAAAAAATTTCAACTGGAATTTTAGCAAATTTTTACATGAAATTTTAAACATGTGGACATGGATTTTGAAAATTCTAGAGAGAATTTTAAAAGCTTCAAGAGAATTTCAACAATTTGGAGAGGGATTTGAAAAGTTTCAATGGGAATGGGAAGAATTGGGACAAAAATTGGAAAATTTTTAAGGGACTTTGAAAAAATTTCAACTGGAATTTTAGCCATTTTTTGACGTGAAATTGTAAACATGTGGCCATGGATTTTGAAAATTCTAGAGAGAATTTTAAAAGCTTCAAGAGAATTTCAACAATTTTGAGAGGGATTTGAAAAGTTTCAATGGGAATGGGAAGAATTGGGACAAAAATTGGAAAATTTTTAAGGGACTTTGAAAAAATTTCAACTGGAATTTTAGCCATTTTTTGACGTGAAATTGTAAACATGTGGCCATGGATTTTGAAAATTCTAGAGAGAATTTTAAAAGCTTCAAGAGAGTTTCAACCATTTTGAGAGGGATTTGAAAAGTTTCAATGGGAATGGGAAGAATTAGGACAAAAATTGGAAAATTTTTCAGGGACTTTGAAAACATTTCAACTGGAATTTTAGCCATTTTTTGACGTGAAATTGTAAACATGTGGACATGGATTTTGAAAATTCTGGAGAGAATTTTAAAAGCTTCAAGAGAATTTCAACAATTTTGAGAGGGATTTGAAAAGTTTCAATGGGAATGGGAAGAATTGGGACAAAAATTGGAAAATTTTTAAGGGACTTTGAAAACATTTCAACTGGAATTTTAGCCATTTTTTGACATGAAATTGTAAACATGTGGACATGGATTTTGAAAATTCTGGAGAGAATTTTAAAAGCTTCAAGAGAATTTCAACAATTTTGAGAGGGATTTGAAAAGTTTCAATGGGAATGGGAAGAATTGGGACAAACCTTTGAAAATTTTGAAGGGACTTTGAAAAAATTTCAACTGGAATTTTAGCCATTTTTTGACGTGAAATTGTAAACATGTGGACATGGATTTTGAAAATTCTAGAGAGAATTTTAAAAGCTTCAAGAGAATTTCAACAATTTTGAGAGCGATTTGAAAAGTTTCAATGGGAATGGGAAGAATTGGGACAAAAATTGGAAAATTTTTCAGGGACTTTGAAAAAATTTCAACTGGAATTTTAGCCATTTTTTGACGTGAAATTGTAAACATGTGGACATGGATTTTGAAAATTCTAGAGAGAATTTTAAAAGCTTCAAGAGAATTTCAACAATTTGGAGAGGGATTTGAAAAGTTTCAATGGGAATGGGAAGAATTGGGACAAAAATTGGAAAATTTTTCAGGGACTTTGAAAAAATTTCAACTGGAATTTTAGCAAATTTTTACATGAAATTGTAAACATGTGGACATGGATTTTGAAAATTCTAGAGAGAATTTTAAAAGCTTCAAGAGAATTTCAACAATTTGGAGAGGGATTTGAAAAGTTTCAATGGGAATGGGAAGAATTGGGACAAAAATTGGAAAATTTTTCAGGGACTTTGAAAAAATTTCAACTGGAATTTTAGCCATTTTTTGACGTGAAATTGTAAACATGTGGACATGGATTTTGAAAATTCTGGAGAGAATTTTAAAAGCTTCAAGAGAATTTCAACAATTTTGAGAGGGATTTGAAAAGTTTCAATGGGAATGGGAAGAATTGGGACAAACCTTTGAAAATTTTGAAGGGACTTTGAAAAAATTTCAACTGGAATTTTAGCCATTTTTTGACGTGAAATTGTAAACATGTGGACATGGATTTTGAAAATTCTAGAGAGAATTTTAAAAGCTTCAAGAGAATTTCAACAATTTTGAGAGCGATTTGAAAAGTTTCAATGGGAATGGGAAGAATTGGGACAAAAATTGGAAAATTTTTCAGGGACTTTGAAAAAATTTCAACTGGAATTTTAGCCATTTTTTGACGTGAAATTGTAAACATGTGGACATGGATTTTGAAAATTCTAGAGAGAATTTTAAAAGCTTCAAGAGAATTTCAACAATTTGGAGAGGGATTTGAAAAGTTTCAATGGGAATGGGAAGAATTGGGACAAAAATTGGAAAATTTTTCAGGGACTTTGAAAAAATTTCAACTGGAATTTTAGCAAATTTTTACATGAAATTGTAAACATGTGGACATGGATTTTGAAAATTCTAGAGAGAATTTTAAAAGCTTCAAGAGAATTTCAACCATTTTGAGAGGGATTTGAAAAGTTTCAATGGGAATGGGAAGAATTGGGACAAAAATTGGAAAATTTTTCAGGGACTTTGAAAAAATTTCAACTGGAATTTTAGCAAATTTTTACATGAAATTGTAAACATGTGGACATGGATTTTGAAAATTCTAGAGAGAATTTTAAAAGCTTCAAGAGAATTTCAACAATTTTGAGAGGGATTTGAAAAGTTTCAATGGGAATGGGAAGAATTGGGACAAAAATTGGAAAATTTTTAAGGGACTTTGAAAAAATTTCAACTGGAATTTTAGCCATTTTTTGACGTGAAATTGTAAACATGTGGACATGGATTTTGAAAATTCTAGAGAGAATTTTAAAAGCTTCAAGAGAATTTCAACCATTTGGAGAGGGATTTGAAAAGTTTCAATGGGAATGGGAAGAATTGGGACAAAAATTGGAAAATTTTTAAGGGACTTTGAAAAAATTTCAACTGGAATTTTAGCCATTTTTTTGACGTGAAATTGTAAACATGTGGACATGGATTTTGAAAATTCTAGAGAGAATTTTAAAAGCTTCAAGAGAATTTCAACCATTTTGAGAGGGATTTGAAAAGTTTCAATGGGAATGGGAAGAATTGGGACAAAAATTGGAAAATTTTTAAGGGACTTTGAAAAAATTTCAACTGGAATTTTAGCCATTTTTTTGACGTGAAATTGTAAACATGTGGCCATGGATTTTGAAAATTCTAGAGAGAATTTTAAAAGCTTCAAGAGAATTTCAACAATTTTGAGAGGGATTTGAAAAGTTTCAATGGGAATGGGAAGAATTGGGACAAAAATTGGAAAATTTTTAAGGGACTTTGATAAAATTTCAACTGGAATTTTAGCCATTTTTTGACGTGAAATTGTAAACATGTGGACATGGATTTTGAAAATTCTAGAGAGAATTTTAAAAGCTTCAAGAGAATTTCAACAATTTTGAGAGGGATTTGAAAAGTTTCAATGGGAATGGGAAGAATTGGGACAAAAATTGGAAAATTTTTAAGGGACTTTGAAAAAATTTCAACTGGAATTTTAGCCATTTTTTGACGTGAAATTGTAAACATGTGGCCATGGATTTTGAAAATTCTAGAGAGAATTTTAAAAGCTTCAAGAGAATTTCAACAATTTGGAGAGGGATTTGAAAAGTTTCAATGGGAATGGGAAGAATTGGGACAAAAATTGGAAAATTTTTAAGGGACTTTGAAAAAATTTCAGCTGGAATTTTAGCAATTTTTTGACGTGAAATTGTAAACATGTGGCCATGGATTTTGAAAATTCTAGAGAGAATTTTAAAAGCTTCAAGAGAATTTCAACAATTTGGAGAGGGATTTGAAAAGTTTCAATGGGAATGGGAAGAATTGGGACAAAAATTGGAAAATTTTTAAGGGACTTTGAAAAAAATTTCAACTGGAATTTTAGCCATTTTTTGACGTGAAATTGTAAACATGTGGCCATGGATTTTGAAAATTCTAGAGAGAATTTTAAAAGCTTCAAGAGAATTTCAACAATTTTGAGAGGGATTTGAAAAGTTTCAATGGGAATGGGAAGAATTGGGACAAAAATTGGAAAATTTTTCAGGGACTTTGAAAAAATTTCAACTGGAATTTTAGCCATTTTTTTGACGTGAAATTGTAATCATGTGGACATGGATTTTGAAAATTCTAGAGAGAATTTTAAAAGCTTCAAGAGAGTTTCAACAATTTTGAGAGGGATTTGAAAAGTTTCAATGGGAATGGGAAGAATTGGGACAAAAATTGGAAAATTTTTAAGGGACTTTGAAAAAATTTCAACTGGAATTTTAGCCATTTTTTGACGTGAAATTGTAAACATGTGGACATGGATTTTGAAAATTCTAGAGAGAATTTTAAAAGCTTCAAGAGAATTTCAACAATTTTGAGAGGGATTTGAAAAGTTTCAATGGGAATGGGAAGAATTGGGACAAAAATTGGAAAATTTTTAAGGGACTTTGAAAAAATTTCAACTGGAATTTTAGCCATTTTTTGACGTGAAATTGTAAACATGTGGACATGGATTTTGAAAATTCTAGAGAGAATTTTAAAAGCTTCAAGAGAATTTCAACCATTTTGAGAGGGATTTGAAAAGTTTCAATGGGAATGGGAAGAATTGGGACAAAAATTGGAAAATTTTGAAGGGACTTTGAAAAAATTTCAACTGGAATTTTAGCCATTTTTTGACGTGAAATTGTAAACATGTGGACATGGATTTTGAAAATTCTAGAGAGAATTTTAAAAGCTTCAAGAGAATTTCTACAATTTTGAGAGGGATTTGAAAAGTTTCAATGGGAATGGGAAGAATTGGGACAAAAATTGGAAAATTTTTAAGGGACTTTGAAAAAATTTCAACTGGAATTTTAGCCATTTTTTGACGTGAAATTGTAAACATGTGGACATGGATTTTGAAAATTCTAGAGAGAATTTTAAAAGCTTCAACAGAATTTCAACAATTTTGAGAGGGATTTGAAAAGTTTCAATGGGAATGGGAAGAATTGGGACAAAAATTGGAAAATTTTTAAGGGACTTTGAAAAAATTTCCACTGGAATTTTAGCCATTTTTTGACGTGAAATTGTAAACATGTGGACATGGATTTTGAAAATTCTAGAGAGAATTTTAAAAGCTTCAAGAGATTTTCAACAATTTTGAGAGGGATTGAAATGTTTCAATGGGAATGGGAAGAATTGGGACAAAAATTGGAAAATTTTTAAGGGACTTTGAAAAAATTTCAACTGGAATTTTAGCCATTTTTTGACGTGAAATTGTAAACATGTGGACATGGATTTTGAAAATTCTAGAGAGAATTTTAGAAGCTTCAAGAGAATTTCAACAATTTTGAGAGGGATTTGAAAAGTTTCAATGGGAATGGGAAGAATTGGGACAAAAATTGGAAAATTTTTAAGGGACTTTGAAAAAATTTCAACTGGAATTTTAGCCATTTTTTTATGTGAAATTGTAAACATGTGGCCATGGATTTTGAAAATTCTAGAGAGAATTTTAAAAGCTTCAACAGAATTTCAACAATTTTGAGAGGGATTTGAAAAGTTTCAATGGGAATGGGAAGAATTGGGACAAAAATTGGAAAACTTTTAAGGGACTTTGAAAAAATTTCAACTGGAATTTTAGCCATTTTTTGACGTGAAATTGTAAACATGTGGACATGGATTTTGAAAATTCTAGAGAGAATTTTAAAAGCTTCAAGAGAATTTCAACAATTTTGAGAGGGATTTGAAAAGTTTCAATGGGAATGGGAAGAATTGGGACAAAAATTGGAAAATTTTTAAGGGACTTTGAAAAAATTTCAACTGGAATTTTAGCCATTTTTTGACGTGAAATTGTAAACATGTGGACATGGATTTTGAAAATTCTAGAGAGAATTTTAAAAGCTTCAAGAGAATTTCAACAATTTTGAGAGGGATTTGAAAAGTTTCAATGGGAATGGGAAGAATTGGGACAAAAATTGGAAAATTTTGAAGGGACTTTGAAAAAATTTCAACTGGAATTTTAGCCATTTTTTTATGTGAAATTGTAAACATGTGGACATGGATTTTGAAAATTCTAGAGAGAATTTTAAAAGCTTCAAGAGAATTTCAACAATTTTGAGAGGGATTTGAAAAGTTTCAATGGGAATGGGAAGAATTGGGACAAAAATTGGAAAATTTTTAAGGGACTTTGAAAAAATTTCAACTGGAATTTTAGCATTTTTTTTACGTGAAATTGTAAACATGTGGCCATGGATTTTGAAAATTCTAGAGAGAATTTTAAAAGCTTCAAGAGAATTTCAACAATTTTGAGAGGGATTTGAAAAGTTTCAATGGGAATGGGAAGAATTGGGACAAAAATTGGAAAATTTTTAAGGGACTTTGAAAAAATTTCAACTGGAATTTTAGCCATTTTTTGTCGTGAAATTGTAAACATGTGGACATGGATTTTGAAAATTCTAGAGAGAATTTTAAAAGCTTCAAGAGAATTTCAACAATTTTGAGAGGGATTTGAAAAGTTTCAATGGGAATGGGAAGAATTGGGACAAAAATTGGAAAATTTTTAAGGGACTTTGAAAAAATTTCAACTGGAATTTTAGCCATTTTTTTATGTGAAATTGTAAACATGTGGACATGGATTTTGAAAATTCTAGAGAGAATTTTAAAAGCTTCAACAGAATTTCAACAATTTTGAGAGGGATTTGAAAAGTTTCAATGGGAATGGGAAGAATTGGGACAAAAATTGGAAAATTTTTAAGGGACTTTGAAAAAATTTCAACTGGAATTTTAGCATTTTTTTGACGTGAAATTGTAAACATGTGGCCATGGATTTTGAAAATTCTAGAGAGAATTTTAAAAGCTTCAACAGAATTTCAACAATTTTGAGAGGGATTTGAAAAGTTTCAATGGGAATGGGAAGAATTGGGACAAAAATTGGAAAATTTTTAAGGGACTTTGAAAAATTTCAACTGGAATTTTAGCCATTTTTTTATGTGAAATTGTAAACATGTGGCCATGGAATTTGAAAATTCTAGAGAGAATTTTAAAAGCTTCAACAGAATTTCAACAATTTTGAGAGGGATTTGAAAAGTTTCAATGGGAATGGGAAGAATTGGGACAAAAATTGGAAAATTTTGAAGGGACTTTGAAAACATTTCAACTGGAATTTTAGCCATTTTTTGACGTGAAATTGTAAACATGTGGCCATGGATTTTGAAAATTCTAGAGAGAATTTTAAAAAGCTTCAAGAGAATTTCAACAATTTTGAGAGGGATTTGAAAAGTTTCAATGGGAATGGGAAGAATTGGGACAAAAATTGGAAAATTTTTAAGGGACTTTGAAAAAATTTCAACTGGAATTTTAGCCATTTTTTGTCGTGAAATTGTAAACATGTGGACATGGATTTTGAAAATTCTAGAGAGAATTTTAAAAGCTTCAAGAGAATTTCAACAATTTTGAGAGGGATTTGAAAAGTTTCAATGGGAATGGGAAGAATTGGGACAAAAATTGGAAAATTTTTAAGGGACTTTGAAAAAATTTCAACTGGAATTTTAGCCATTTTTTGTCGTGAAATTGTAAACATGTGGACATGGATTTTGAAAATTCTAGAGAGAATTTTAAAAGCTTCAAGAGAATTTCAACAATTTTGAGAGGGATTTGAAAAGTTTCAATGGGAATGGGAAGAATTGGGACAAAAATTGGAAAATTTTGAAGGGACTTTGAAAAAATTTCAACTGGAATTTTAGCCATTTTTTTATGTGAAATTGTAAACATGTGGACATGGATTTTGAAAATTCTAGAGAGAATTTTAAAAGCTTCAAGAGAATTTCAACAATTTTGAGAGGGATTTGAAAAGTTTCAATGGGAATGGGAAGAATTGGGACAAAAATTGGAAAATTTTTAAGGGACTTTGAAAAAATTTCAACTGGAATTTTAGCCATTTTTTGACGTGAAATTGCAAACATGTTGAAGTGGATTTTGAAAATTCTAGAGAGAATTTTAAAAGCTTCAACAGAATTTCAACAGTTTTGAGAGGGATTTGAAAAGTTTCCATGGGAATGGGAAGAATTGGGACAAAAATTGGAAAATTTTGAAGGGACTTTGAAAAAATTTCAACTGGAATTTTAGCCATTTTTTTATGTGAAATTGTAAACATGTGGACATGGATTTTGAAAATTCTAGAGAGAATTTTAAAAGCTTCAAGAGAATTTCAACAATTTTGAGAGGGATTTGAAAAGTTTCAATGGGAATGGGAAGAATTGGGACAAAAATTGGAAAATTTTTAAGGGACTTTGAAAAAATTTCAACTGGAATTTTAGCATTTTTTTTACGTGAAATTGTAAACATGTGGCCATGGATTTTGAAAATTCTAGAGAGAATTTTAAAAGCTTCAAGAGAATTTCAACAATTTTGAGAGGGATTTGAAAAGTTTCAATGGGAATGGGAAGAATTGGGACAAAAATTGGAAAATTTTTAAGGGACTTTGAAAAAATTTCAACTGGAATTTTAGCCATTTTTTGTCGTGAAATTGTAAACATGTGGACATGGATTTTGAAAATTCTAGAGAGAATTTTAAAAGCTTCAAGAGAATTTCAACAATTTTGAGAGGGATTTGAAAAGTTTCAATGGGAATGGGAAGAATTGGGACAAAAATTGGAAAATTTTTAAGGGACTTTGAAAAAATTTCAACTGGAATTTTAGCCATTTTTTGTCGTGAAATTGTAAACATGTGGACATGGATTTTGAAAATTCTAGAGAGAATTTTAAAAGCTTCAAGAGAATTTCAACAATTTTGAGAGGGATTTGAAAAGTTTCAATGGGAATGGGAAGAATTGGGACAAAAATTGGAAAATTTTTAAGGGACTTTGAAAAAATTTCAACTGGAATTTTAGCCATTTTTTTATGTGAAATTGTAAACATGTGGACATGGATTTTGAAAATTCTAGAGAGAATTTTAAAAGCTTCAACAGAATTTCAACAATTTTGAGAGGGATTTGAAAAGTTTCAATGGGAATGGGAAGAATTGGGACAAAAATTGGAAAATTTTTAAGGGACTTTGAAAAAATTTCAACTGGAATTTTAGCATTTTTTTGACGTGAAATTGTAAACATGTGGCCATGGATTTTGAAAATTCTAGAGAGAATTTAAAAAGCTTCAACAGAATTTCAACAATTTTGAGAGGGATTTGAAAAGTTTCAATGGGAATGGGAAGAATTGGGACAAAAATTGGAAAATTTTTAAGGGACTTTGAAAAAATTTCAACTGGAATTTTAGCCATTTTTTTATGTGAAATTGTAAACATGTGGCCATGGAATTTGAAAATTCTAGAGAGAATTTTAAAAGCTTCAACAGAATTTCAACAATTTTGAGAGGGATTTGAAAAGTTTCAATGGGAATGGGAAGAATTGGGACAAAAATTGGAAAATTTTTAAGGGACTTTGAAAACATTTCAACTGGAATTTTAGCCATTTTTTGACGTGAAATTGTAAACATGTGGCCATGGATTTTGAAAATTCTAGAGAGAATTTTAAAAGCTTCAAGAGAATTTCAACAATTTTGAGAGGGATTTGAAAAGTTTCAATGGGAATGGGAAGAATTGGGACAAAAATTGGAAAATTTTTAAGGGACTTTGAAAAAATTTCAACTGGAATTTTAGCCATTTTTTGTCGTGAAATTGTAAACATGTGGACATGGATTTTGAAAATTCTAGAGAGAATTTTAAAAGCTTCAAGAGAATTTCAACAATTTTGAGAGGGATTTGAAAAGTTTCAATGGGAATGGGAAGAATTGGGACAAAAATTGGAAAATTTTTAAGGGACTTTGAAAAAATTTCAACTGGAATTTTAGCCATTTTTTGTCGTGAAATTGTAAACATGTGGACATGGATTTTGAAAATTCTAGAGAGAATTTTAAAAGCTTCAAGAGAATTTCAACAATTTTGAGAGGGATTTGAAAAGTTTCAATGGGAATGGGAAGAATTGGGACAAAAATTGGAAAATTTTGAAGGGACTTTGAAAAAATTTCAACTGGAATTTTAGCCATTTTTTTATGTGAAATTGTAAACATGTGGACATGGATTTTGAAAATTCTAGAGAGAATTTTAAAAGCTTCAAGAGAATTTCAACAATTTTGAGAGGGATTTGAAAAGTTTCAATGGGAATGGGAAGAATTGGGACAAAAATTGGAAAATTTTTAAGGGACTTTGAAAAAATTTCAACTGGAATTTTAGCATTTTTTTTACGTGAAATTGTAAACATGTGGCCATGGATTTTGAAAATTCTAGAGAGAATTTTAAAAGCTTCAAGAGAATTTCAACAATTTTGAGAGGGATTTGAAAAGTTTCAATGGGAATGGGAAGAATTGGGACAAAAATTGGAAAATTTTTAAGGGACTTTGAAAAAATTTCAACTGGAATTTTAGCCATTTTTTGTCGTGAAATTGTAAACATGTGGACATGGATTTTGAAAATTCTAGAGAGAATTTTAAAAGCTTCAAGAGAATTTCAACAATTTTGAGAGGGATTTGAAAAGTTTCAATGGGAATGGGAAGAATTGGGACAAAAATTGGAAAATTTTTAAGGGACTTTGAAAAAATTTCAACTGGAATTTTAGCCATTTTTTTATGTGAAATTGTAAACATGTGGACATGGATTTTGAAAATTCTAGAGAGAATTTTAAAAGCTTCAACAGAATTTCAACAATTTTGAGAGGGATTTGAAAAGTTTCAATGGGAATGGGAAGAATTGGGACAAAAATTGGAAAATTTTTAAGGGACTTTGAAAAAATTTCAACTGGAATTTTAGCATTTTTTTGACGTGAAATTGTAAACATGTGGCCATGGATTTTGAAAATTCTAGAGAGAATTTTAAATGCTTCAACAGAATTTCAACAATTTTGAGAGGGATTTGAAAAGTTTCAATGGGAATGGGAAGAATTGGGACAAAAATTGGAAAATTTTTAAGGGACTTTGAAAAAATTTCAACTGGAATTTTAGCCATTTTTTTATGTGAAATTGTAAACATGTGGCCATGGAATTTGAAAATTCTAGAGAGAATTTTAAAAGCTTCAACAGAATTTCAACAATTTTGAGAGGGATTTGAAAAGTTTCAATGGGAATGGGAAGAATTGGGACAAAAATTGGAAAATTTTTAAGGGACTTTGAAAACATTTCAACTGGAATTTTAGCCATTTTTTGACGTGAAATTGTAAACATGTGGCCATGGATTTTGAAAATTCTAGAGAGAATTTTAAAAGCTTCAAGAGAATTTCAACAATTTTGAGAGGGATTTGAAAAGTTTCAATGGGAATGGGAAGAATTGGGACAAAAATTGGAAAATTTTTAAGGGACTTTGAAAAAATTTCAACTGGAATTTTAGCCATTTTTTGTCGTGAAATTGTAAACATGTGGACATGGATTTTGAAAATTCTAGAGAGAATTTTAAAAGCTTCAAGAGAATTTCAACAATTTTGAGAGGGATTTGAAAAGTTTCAATGGGAATGGGAAGAATTGGGACAAAAATTGGAAAATTTTTAAGGGACTTTGAAAAAATTTCAACTGGAATTTTAGCCATTTTTTGACGTGAAATTGTAAACATGTGGCCATGGATTTTGAAAATTCTAGAGAGAATTTTAAAAGCTTCAAGAGAATTTCAACAATTTTGAGAGGGATTTGAAAAGTTTCAATGGGAATGGGAAGAATTGGGACAAAAATTGGAAAATTTTTAAGGGACTTTGAAAAAATTTCAACTGGAATTTTAGCCATTTTTTTATGTGAAATTGTAAACATGTGGCCATGGAATTTGAAAATTCTAGAGAGAATTTTAAAAGCTTCAACAGAATTTCAACAATTTTGAGAGGGATTTGAAAAGTTTCAATGGGAATGGGAAGAATTGGGACAAAAATTGGAAAATTTTTAAGGGACTTTGAAAAAATTTCAGCTGGAATTTTAGCAATTTTTTGACGTGAAATTGTAAACATGTGGACATGGATTTTGAAAATTCTAGAGAGAATTTTAAAAGCTTCAACAGAATTTCAACAATTTTGAGAGGGATTTGAAAAGTTTCAATGGGAATGGGAAGAATTGGGACAAAAATTGGAAAATTTTTAAGGGACTTTGAAAAAATTTCAACTGGAATTTTAACAATTTTTTTATGTGAAATTGTAAACATGTGGCCATGGATTTTGAAAATTCTAGAGAGAATTTTAAAAGCTTCAAGAGAATTTCAACAATTTTGAGAGGGATTTGAAAAGTTTCAATGGGAATGGGAAGAATTGGGACAAAAATTGGAAAATTTTTAAGGGACTTTGAAAAAATTTCAACTGGAATTTTAGCCATTTTTTGACGTGAAATTGTAAACATGTTGAAGTGGATTTTGAAAATTCTAGAGAGAATTTTAAAAGCTTCAAGAGAATTTCAACAATTTTGAGAGGGATTTGAAAAGTTTCAATGGGAATGGGAAGAATTGGGACAAAAATTGGAAAATTTTTAAGGGACTTTGAAAAAATTTCAACTGGAATTTTAGCCATTTTTTTTATGTGAAATTGTAAACATGTGGCCATGGAATTTGAAAATTCTAGAGAGAATTTTAAAAGCTTCAACAGAATTTCAACAATTTTGAGAGGGATTTGAAAAGTTTCAATGGGAATGGGAAGAATTGGGACAAAAATTGGAAAATTTTTAAGGGACTTTGAAAAAATTTCAACTGGAATTTTAGCCATTTTTTGACGTGAAATTGTAAACATGTGGACATGGATTTTGAAAATTCTAGAGAGAATTTTAAAAGCTTCAAGAGAATTTCAACAATATTGAGAGGGATTTGAAAAGTTTCAATGGGAATGGGAAGAATTGGGACAAAAATTGGAAAATTTTTAAGGGACTTTGAAAAAATTTCAACTGGAATTTTAGCCATTTTTTTATGTGAAATTGTAAACATGTGGCCATGGATTTTGAAAATTCTAGAGAGAATTTTAAAAGCTTCAAGAGAATTTCAACAATTTTGAGAGGGATTTGAAAAGTTTCAATGGGAATGGGAAGAATTGGGACAAAAATTGGAAAATTTTTAAGGGACTTTGAAAAAATTTCAACTGGAATTTTAGCCATTTTTTGACGTGAAATTGTAAACATGTGGACATGGATTTTGAAAATTCTAGAGAGAATTTTAAAAGCTTCAAGAGAATTTCAACAATTTTGAGAGGGATTTGAAAAGTTTCAATGGGAATGGGAAGAATTGGGACAAAAATTGGAAAATTTTTAAGGGACTTTGAAAAAATTTCAACTGGAATTTTAGCCATTTTTTGACGTGAAATTGTAAACATGTGGCCATGGATTTTGAAAATTCTAGAGAGAATTTTAAAAGCTTCAACAGAATTTCAACAATTTTGAGAGGGATTTGAAAAGTTTCAATGGGAATGGGAAGAATTGGGACAAAAATTGGAAAATTTTTAAGGGACTTTGAAAAAATTTCAACTGGAATTTTAGCCATTTTTTGACATGAAATTGTAAACGTGGACATGGATTTTGAAAATTCTAGAGAGAATTTTAAAAGCTTCAAGAGAATTTCAACAATTTTGAGAGGGATTTGAAAAGTTTCAATGGGAATGGGAAGAATTGGGACAAAAATTGGAAAATTTTTAAGGGACTTTGAAAAAACTTCAACTGGAATTTTAGCCATTTTTTTACGTGAAAATGTAAACATGTGGCCATGGATTTTGAAAATTCTAGAGAGAATTTTAAAAGCTTCAACAGAATTTCAACAATTTTGAGAGGGATTTGAAAAGTTTCAATGGGAATGGGAAGAATTGGGACAAAAATTGGAAAATTTTTAAGGGACTTTGAAAAAATTTCAACTGGAATTTTAGCCATTTTTTGACGTGAAATTGTAAACCTGTGGCCATGGATTTTGAAAATTCTAGAGAGAATTTTAAAAGCTTCAAGAGAATTTCAACAATTTTGAGAGGGATTTGAAAAGTTTCAATGGGAATGGGAAGAATTGGGACAAAAATTGAAAAATTTTTAAGGGACTTTGAAAAAATTTCAACTGGAATTTTAGCCATTTTTTGACGTGAAATTGTAAACATGTGGACATGGATTTTGAAAATTCTAGAGAGAATTTTTAAAGCTTCAAGAGAATTTCAACAATTTTGAGAGGGATTTGAAAAGTTTCAATGGGAATGGGAAGAATTGGGACAAAAATTGGAAAATTTTTAAGGGACTTTGAAAAAATTTCAACTGGAATTTTAGCCATTTTTTGTCGTGAAATTGTAAACATGTGGACATGGATTTTGAAAATTCTAGAGAGAATTTTAAAAGCTTCAAGAGAATTTCAACAATTTTGAGAGGGATTTGAAAAGTTTCAATGGGAATGGGAAGAATTGGGACAAAAATTGGAAAATTTTTCAGGGACTTTGAAAAAATTTCAACTGGAATTTTAGCCATTTTTTGACGTGAAATTGTAAACATGTGGCCATGGATTTTGAAAATTCTAGAGAGAATTTTAAAAGCTTCAACAGAATTTCAACAATTTTGAGAGGGATTTGAAAAGTTTCAATGGGAATGGGAAGAATTGGGACAAAAATTGGAAAATTTTTAAGGGACTTTGAAAAAATTTCAACTGGAATTTTAGCCATTTTTTGTCGTGAAATTGTAAACATGTGGCCATGGATTTTGAAAATTCTAGAGAGAATTTTAAAAGCTTCAACAGAATTTCAACAATTTTGAGAGGGATTTGAAAAGTTTCAATGGGAATGGGAAGAATTGGGACAAAAATTGGAAAACTTTTAAGGGACTTTGAAAAAATTTCAACTGGAATTTTAGCCATTTTTTGACGTGAAATTGTAAACATGTGGCCATGGATTTTGAAAATTCTAGAGAGAATTTTAAAAGCTTCAAGAGAATTTCAACAATTTTGAGAGGGATTTGAAAAGTTTCAATGGGAATGGGAAGAATTGGGACAAAAATTGGAAAATTTTTAAGGGACTTTGAAAAAACTTCAACTGGAATTTTAGCCATTTTTTTACGTGAAAATGTAAACATGTGGCCATGGATTTTGAAAATTCTAGAGAGAATTTTAAAAGCTTCAACAGAATTTCAACAATTTTGAGAGGGATTTGAAAAGTTTCAATGGGAATGGGAAGAATTGGGACAAAAATTGGAAAATTTTTAAGGGACTTTGAAAAAATTTCAACTGGAATTTTAGCCATTTTTTGACGTGAAATTGTAAACATGTGGCCATGGATTTTGAAAATTCTAGAGAGAATTTTAAAAGCTTCAAGAGAATTTCAACAATTTTGAGAGGGATTTGAAAAGTTTCAATGGGAATGGGAAGAATTGGGACAAAAATTGGAAAATTTTTAAGGGACTTTGAAAAAATTTCAACTGGAATTTTAGCCATTTTTTGACGTGAAATTGTAAACATGTGGCCATGGATTTTGAAAATTCTAGAGAGAATTTTAAAAGCTTCAACAGAATTTCAACAATTTTGAGAGGGATTTGAAAAGTTTCAATGGGAATGGGAAGAATTGGGACAAAAATTGGAAAATTTTTAAGAAACTTTGAAAAAACTTCAACTGGAATTTTAGCCATTTTTTGTCGTGAAATTGTAAACATGTGGACATGGATTTTGAAAATTCTAGAGAGAATTTTAAAAGCTTCAAGAGAATTTCAACAATTTTGAGAGGGATTTGAAAAGTTTCAATGGGAATGGGAAGAATTGGGACAAAAATTGGAAAATTTTTAAGGGACTTTGAAAAAATTTCAACTGGAATTTTAGCCATTTTTTGACGTGAAATTGTAAACATGTGGACATGGATTTTGAAAATTCTAGAGAGAATTTTAAAAGCTTCAACAGAATTTCAACAATTTTGAGAGGGATTTGAAAAGTTTCAATGGGAATGGGAAGAATTGGGACAAAAATTGGAAAACTTTTAAGGGACTTTGAAAAAATTTCAACTGGAATTTTAACAATTTTTTTATGTGAAATTGTAAACATGTGGAAGTGGATTTTGAAAATTCTAGAGAGAATTTTAAAAGCTTCAAGAGAATTTCAACAATTTTGAGAGGGATTTGAAAAGTTTCAATGGGAATGGGAAGAATTGGGACAAAAATTGGAAAATTTTTAAGGGACTTTGAAAAAATTTCAACTGGAATTTTAGCCATTTTTTGTCGTGAAATTGTAAACATGTGGACATGGATTTTGAAAATTCTAGAGAGAATTTTAAAAGCTTCAACAGAATTTCAACAATTTTGAGAGGGATTTGAAAAGTTTCAATGGGAATGGGAAGAATTGGGACAAACCTTGGAAAATTTTTAAGGGACTTTGAAAAAATTTCAACTGGAATTTTAGCCATTTTTTGACGTGAAATTGTAAACATGTGGCCATGGATTTTGAAAATTCTAGAGAGAATTTTAAAAGCTTCAAGAGAATTTCAACAATTTTGAGAGCGATTTGAAAAGTTTCAATGGGAATGGGAAGAATTGGGACAAAAATTGGAAAATTTTTAAGGGACTTTGAAAAAATTTCAACTGGAATTTTAGCCATTTTTTGACGTGAAATTGTAAACATGTGGCCATGGATTTTGAAAATTCTAGAGAGAATTTTAAAAGCTTCAAGAGAATTTCAACAATTTTGAGAGGGATTTGAAAAGTTTCAATGGGAATGGGAAGAATTGGGACAAAAATTGGAAAATTTTTAAGGGACTTTGAAAAAATTTCCGCTGGAATTTTAGCCATTTTTTGACGTGAAATTGTAAACATGTGGACATGGATTTTGAAAATTCTAGAGAGAATTTTAAAAGCTTCAAGAGAATTTCCACAATTTTGAGAGGGATTTGAAAAGTTTCAATGGGAATGGGAAGAATTGGGACAAAAATTGGAAAATTTTTCAGGGACTTTGAAAAAATTTCAACTGGAATTTTAGCCATTTTTTGACGTGAAATTGTAAACATGTGGCCATGGATTTTGAAAATTCTAGAGAGAATTTTAAAAGCTTCAAGAGAATTTCAACAATTTTGAGAGGGATTTGAAAAGTTTCAATGGGAATGGGAAGAATTGGGACAAAAATTGGAAAATTTTTAAGGGACTTTGAAAAAATTTCAACTGGAATTTCAGCCATTTTTTGACGTGAAATTGTAAACATGTGGCCATGGATTTTGAAAATTCTAGAGAGAATTTTAAAAGCTTCAACAGAATTTCAACAATTTTGAGAGGGATTTGAAAAGTTTCAATGGGAATGGGAAGAATTGGGACAAAAATTGGAAAATTTTTAAGGGACTTTGAAAAAATTTCAACTGGAATTTTAGCCATTTTTTGACGTGAAATTGTAAACGTGGACATGGATTTTGAAAATTCTAGAGAGAATTTTAAAAGCTTCAACAGAATTTCAACAATTTTGAGAGGGATTTGAAAAGTTTCAATGGGAATGGGAAGAATTGGGACAAAAATTGGAAAACTTTTAAGGGACTTTGAAAAAATTTCAACTGGAATTTTAGCCATTTTTTTACGTGAAATTGTAAACATGTGGCCATGGATTTTGAAAATTCTAGAGAGAATTTTAAAAGCTTCAAGAGAATTTCAACAATTTTGAGAGGGATTTGAAAAGTTTCAATGGGAATGGGAAGAATTGGGACAAAAATTGGAAAATTTTTAAGGGACTTTGAAAAAACTTCAACTGGAATTTTAGCCATTTTTTTACGTGAAATTGTAAACATGTGGCCATGGATTTTGAAAATTCTAGAGAGAATTTTAAAAGCTTCAACAGAATTTCAACAATTTTGAGAGGGATTTGAAAAGTTTCAATGGGAATGGGAAGAATTGGGACAAAAATTGGAAAATTTTTAAGGGACTTTGAAAAAATTTCAACTGGAATTTTAGCCATTTTTTGACGTGAAATTGTAAACATGTGGCCATGGATTTTGAAAATTCTAGAGAGAATTTTAAAAGCTTCAAGAGAATTTCAACAATTTTGAGAGGGATTTGAAAAGTTTCAATGGGAATGGGAAGAATTGGGACAAAAATTGAAAAATTTTTAAGGGACTTTGAAAAAATTTCAACTGGAATTTTAGCCATTTTTTGACGTGAAATTGTAAACATGTGGACATGGATTTTGAAAATTCTAGAGAGAATTTTAAAGCTTCAAGAGAATTTCAACAATTTTGAGAGGGATTTGAAAAGTTTCAATGGGAATGGGAAGAATTGGGACAAAAATTGGAAAATTTTTAAGGGACTTTGAAAAAATTTCAACTGGAATTTTAGCCATTTTTTGACGTGAAATTGTAAACATGTGGCCATGGATTTTGAAAATTCTAGAGAGAATTTTTAAAGCTTCAACAGAATTTCAACAATTTTGAGAGGGATTTGAAAAGTTTCAATGGGAATGGGAAGAATTGGGACAAAAATTGGAAAATTTTTAAGAAACTTTGAAAAAACTTCAACTGGAATTTTAGCCATTTTTTGTCGTGAAATTGTAAACATGTGGACATGGATTTTGAAAATTCTAGAGAGAATTTTAAAAGCTTCAAGAGAATTTCAACAATTTTGAGAGGGATTTGAAAAGTTTCAATGGGAATGGGAAGAATTGGGACAAAAATTGGAAAATTTTTAAGGGACTTTGAAAAAATTTCAACTGGAATTTTAGCCATTTTTTGACGTGAAATTGTAAACATGTGGACATGGATTTTGAAAATTCTAGAGAGAATTTTAAAAGCTTCAACAGAATTTCAACAATTTTGAGAGGGATTTGAAAAGTTTCAATGGGAATGGGAAGAATTGGGACAAAAATTGGAAAACTTTTAAGGGACTTTGAAAAAATTTCAACTGGAATTTTAACAATTTTTTTATGTGAAATTGTAAACATGTGGAAGTGGATTTTGAAAATTCTAGAGAGAATTTTAAAAGCTTCAAGAGAATTTCAACAATTTTGAGAGGGATTTGAAAAGTTTCAATGGGAATGGGAAGAATTGGGACAAAAATTGGAAAATTTTTAAGGGACTTTGAAAAAATTTCAACTGGAATTTTAGCCATTTTTTTGTCGTGAAATTGTAAACATGTGGACATGGATTTTGAAAATTCTAGAGAGAATTTTAAAAGCTTCAACAGAATTTCAACAATTTTGAGAGGGATTTGAAAAGTTTCAATGGGAATGGGAAGAATTGGGACAAAAATTGGAAAATTTTTAAGGGACTTTGAAAAAATTTCAACTGGAATTTTAGCCATTTTTTGACGTGAAATTGTAAACATGTGGCCATGGATTTTGAAAATTCTAGAGAGAATTTTAAAAGCTTCAAGAGAATTTCAACAATTTTGAGAGCGATTTGAAAAGTTTCAATGGGAATGGGAAGAATTGGGACAAAAATTGGAAAATTTTTCAGGGACTTTGAAAAAATTTCAACTGGAATTTTAGCCATTTTTTGACGTGAAATTGTAAACATGTGGCCATGGATTTTGAAAATTCTAGAGAGAATTTTAAAAGCTTCAAGAGAATTTCAACAATTTTGAGAGGGATTTGAAAAGTTTCAATGGGAATGGGAAGAATTGGGACAAAAATTGGAAAATTTTTAAGGGACTTTGAAAAAATTTCCGCTGGAATTTTAGCCATTTTTTGACGTGAAATTGTAAACATGTGGACATGGATTTTGAAAATTCTAGAGAGAATTTTAAAAGCTTCAAGAGAATTTCCACAATTTTGAGAGGGATTTGAAAAGTTTCAATGGGAATGGGAAGAATTGGGACAAAAATTGGAAAATTTTTCAGGGACTTTGAAAAAATTTCAACTGGAATTTTAGCCATTTTTTGACGTGAAATTGTAAACATGTGGCCATGGATTTTGAAAATTCTAGAGAGAATTTTAAAAGCTTCAAGAGAATTTCAACAATTTTGAGAGGGATTTGAAAAGTTTCAATGGGAATGGGAAGAATTGGGACAAAAATTGGAAAATTTTTAAGGGACTTTGAAAAAATTTCAACTGGAATTTCAGCCATTTTTTGACGTGAAATTGTAAACATGTGGCCATGGATTTTGAAAATTCTAGAGAGAATTTTAAAAGCTTCAACAGAATTTCAACAATTTTGAGAGGGATTTGAAAAGTTTCAATGGGAATGGGAAGAATTGGGACAAAAATTGGAAAATTTTTAAGGGACTTTGAAAAAATTTCAACTGGAATTTTAGCCATTTTTTGACGTGAAATTGTAAACGTGGACATGGATTTTGAAAATTCTAGAGAGAATTTTAAAAGCTTCAACAGAATTTCAACAATTTTGAGAGGGATTTGAAAAGTTTCAATGGGAATGGGAAGAATTGGGACAAAAATTGGAAAATTTTTAAGGGACTTTGAAAAAACTTCAACTGGAATTTTAGCCATTTTTTTACGTGAAATTGTAAACATGTGGCCATGGATTTTGAAAATTCTAGAGAGAATTTTAAAAGCTTCAACAGAATTTCAACAATTTTGAGAGGGATTTGAAAAGTTTCAATGGGAATGGGAAGAATTGGGACAAAAATTGGAAAATTTTTAAGGGACTTTGAAAAAATTTCAACTGGAATTTTAGCCATTTTTTGACGTGAAATTGTAAACATGTGGCCATGGATTTTGAAAATTCTAGAGAGAATTTTAAAAGCTTCAAGAGAATTTCAACAATTTTGAGAGGGATTTGAAAAGTTTCAATGGGAATGGGAAGAATTGGGACAAAAATTGAAAAATTTTTAAGGGACTTTGAAAAAATTTCAACTGGAATTTTAGCCATTTTTTGACGTGAAATTGTAAACATGTGGACATGGATTTTGAAAATTCTAGAGAGAATTTTAAAGCTTCAAGAGAATTTCAACAATTTTGAGAGGGATTTGAAAAGTTTCAATGGGAATGGGAAGAATTGGGACAAAAATTGGAAAATTTTTCAGGGACTTTGAAAAAATTTCAACTGGAATTTTAGCCATTTTTTGACGTGAAATTGTAAACATGTGGCCATGGATTTTGAAAATTCTAGAGAGAATTTTAAAAGCTTCAAGAGAATTTCAACAATTTTGAGAGGGATTTGAAAAGTTTCAATGGGAATGGGAAGAATTGGGACAAAAATTGGAAAATTTTTAAGGGACTTTGAAAAAATTTCAACTGGAATTTTAGCCATTTTTTGACGTGAAATTGTAAACATGTGGACATGGATTTTGAAAATTCTGGAGAGAATTTTAAAAGCTTCAAGAGAATTTCAACAATTTTGAGAGGGATTTGAAAAGTTTCAATGGGAATGGGAAGAATTGGGACAAAAATTGGAAAATTTTTCAGGGACTTTGAAAAAATTTCAACTGGAATTTTAGCCATTTTTTGACGTGAAATTGTAAACATGTGGACATGGATTTTGAAAATTCTAGAGAGAATTTTAAAAGCTTCAACAGAATTTCAGCAATTTTGAGAGGGATTTGAAAAGTTTCAACGGGAATGGGAAGAATTGGGACAAAAATTGGAAAATTTTTAAGGGACTTTGAAAAAATTTCAACTGGAATTTTAGCCATTTTTTGACGTGAAATTGTAAACATGTGGACATGGATTTTGAAAATTCTAGAGAGAATTTTAAAAGCTTCAACAGAATTTCTACAATTTTGAGAGGGATTTGAAAAGTTTCAATGGGAATGGGAAGAATTGGGACAAAAATTGGAAAATTTTTCAGGGACTTTGAAAAAATTTCAACTGGAATTTTAGCCATTTTTTGACGTGAAATTGTAAACATGTGGACATGGATTTTGAAAATTCTAGAGAGAATTTTAAAAGCTTCAACAGAATTTCAACAATTTTGAGAGGGATTTGAAAAGTTTCAATGGGAATGGGAAGAATTGGGACAAAAATTGGAAAATTTTTCAGGGACTTTGAAAAAATTTCAACTGGAATTTTAGCCATTTTTTGACGTGAAATTGTAAACATGTGGCCATGGATTTTGAAAATTCTAGAGAGAATTTTAAAAGCTTCAAGAGAATTTCAACAATTTTGAGAGGGATTTGAAAAGTTTCAATGGGAATGGGAAGAATTGGGACAAAAATTGGAAAATTTTTAAAGGGACTTTGAAAAAACTTCAACTGGAATTTTAGCCATTTTTTACGTGAAATTGTAAACATGTGGCCATGGATTTTGAAAATTCTAGAGAGAATTTTAAAAGCTTCAAGAGAATTTCAACAATTTTGAGAGGGATTTGAAAAGTTTCAATGGGAATGGGAAGAATTGGGACAAAAATTGGAAAATTTTTAAGGGACTTTGAAAAAATTTCAACTGGAATTTTAGCCATTTTTTGACGTGAAATTGTAAACATGTGGCCATGGATTTTGAAAATTCTAGAGAGAATTTTAAAAGCTTCAAGAGAATTTCAACAATTTTGAGAGGGATTTGAAAAGTTTCAATGGGAATGGGAAGAATTGGGACAAAAATTGAAAAATTTTTAAGGGACTTTGAAAAAATTTCAACTGGAATTTTAGCCATTTTTTGACGTGAAATTGTAAACATGTGGACATGGATTTTGAAAATTCTAGAGAGAATTTTAAAGCTTCAAGAGAATTTCAACAATTTTGAGAGGGATTTGAAAAGTTTCAATGGGAATGGGAAGAATTGGGACAAAAATTGGAAAATTTTTAAGGGACTTTGAAAAATTTCAACTGGAATTTTAGCCATTTTTTGACGTGAAATTGTAAACATGTGGACATGGATTTTGAAAATTCTGGAGAGAATTTTAAAAGCTTCAAGAGAATTTCAACAATTTTGAGAGGGATTTGAAAAGTTTCAATGGGAATGGGAAGAATTGGGACAAAAATTGGAAAATTTTTCAGGGACTTTGAAAAAATTTCAACTGGAATTTTAGCCATTTTTTGACGTGAAATTGTAAACATGTGGACATGGATTTTGAAAATTCTAGGAGAGAATTTTAAAAGCTTCAAGAGAATTTCAACAATTTTGAGAGGGATTTGAAAGTTTCAACGGGAATGGGAAGAATTGGGACAAAAATTGGAAAATTTTAAGGGACTTTGAAAAAATTTCAACTGGAATTTTAGCCATTTTTTGATGTGAAATTGTAAACATGTGGACATGGATTTTGAAAATTCTAGAGAGAATTTTAAAAGCTTCAACAGAATTTCTACAATTTTGAGAGGGATTTGAAAAGTTTCAATGGGAATGGGAAGAATTGGGACAAAAATTGGAAAATTTTTCAGGGACTTTGAAAAAATTTCAACTGGAATTTTAGCCATTTTTTGACGTGAAATTGTAAACATGTGGACATGGATTTTGAAAATTCTAGAGAGAATTTTAAAAGCTTCAACAGAATTTCAACAATTTTGAGAGGGATTTGAAAAGTTTCAATGGGAATGGGAAGAATTGGGACAAAAATTGGAAAATTTTTAAGGGACTTTGAAAAAATTTCAACTGGAATTTTAGCCATTTTTTGACGTGAAATTGTAAACATGTGGCCATGGATTTTGAAAATTCTAGAGAGAATTTTAAAAGCTTCAAGAGAATTTCAACAATTTTGAGAGGGATTTGAAAAGTTTCAATGGGAATGGGAAGAATTGGGACAAAAATTGGAAAATTTTTAAGGGACTTTGAAAAAATTTCAACTGGAATTTTAGCCATTTTTTGACGTGAAATTGTAAACATGTTGAAGTGGATTTTGAAAAATCTAGAGAGAATTTTAAAAGCTTCAAGAGAATTTCAACAATTTTGAGAGGGATTTGAAAAGTTTCAATGGGAATGGGAAGAATTGGGACAAAAATTGGAAAATTTTTAAGGGACTTTGAAAAAATTTCAACTGGAATTTTAGCCATTTTTTTATGTGAAATTGTAAACATGTGGCCATGGAATTTGAAAATTCTAGAGAGAATTTTAAAAGCTTCAACAGAATTTCAACAATTTTGAGAGGGATTTGAAAAGTTTCAATGGGAATGGGAAGAATTGGGACAAAAATTGGAAAATTTTTAAGAGACTTTGAAAAAATTTCAACTGGAATTTTAGCCATTTTTTGACGTGAAATTGTAAACATGTGGACATGGATTTTGAAAATTCTAGAGAGAATTTTAAAAGCTTCAACAGAATTTCAACAATTTTGAGAGGGATTTGAAAAGTTTCAATGGGAATGGGAAGAATTGGGACAAAAATTGGAAAATTTTTAAGGGACTTTGAAAAAATTTCAACTGGAATTTTAGCCATTTTTTTATGTGAATTGTAAACATGTGGCCATGGATTTTGAAAATTCTAGAGAGAATTTAAAAGCTTCAAGAGAATTTCAACAATTTTGAGAGGGATTTGAAAAGTTTCAATGGGAATGGGAAGAATTGGGACAAAAATTGGAAAATTTTTAAGGGACTTTGAAAAAATTTCAACTGGAATTTTAGCCATTTTTTGACGTGAAATTGTAAACATGTGGACATGGATTTTGAAAATTCTAGAGAGAATTTTAAAAGCTTCAAGAGAATTTCAACAATTTTGAGAGGGATTTGAAAAGTTTCAATGGGAATGGGAAGAATTGGGACAAAAATTGGAAAATTTTTAAGGGACTTTGAAAAAATTTCAACTGGAATTTCAGCCATTTTTTGACGTGAAATTGTAAACATGTGGCCATGGATTTTGAAAATTCTAGAGAGAATTTTAAAAGCTTCAACAGAATTTCAACAATTTTGAGAGGGATTTGAAAAGTTTCAATGGGAATGGGAAGAATTGGGACAAAAATTGGAAAATTTTTAAGGGACTTTGAAAAAATTTCAACTGGAATTTTAGCCATTTTTTGACATGAAATTGTAAACGTGGACATGGATTTTGAAAATTCTAGAGAGAATTTTAAAAGCTTCAAGAGAATTTCAACCATTTGGAGAGGGATTTGAAAAGTTTCAATGGGAATGGGAAGAATTGGGACAAAAATTGGAAAATTTTTAAGGGACTTTGAAAAAACTTCAACTGGAATTTTAGCCATTTTTTTACGTGAAAATGTAAACATGTGGCCATGGATTTTGAAAATTCTAGAGAGAATTTTAAAAGCTTCAAGAGAATTTCAACAATTTTGAGAGGGATTTGAAAAGTTTCAATGGGAATGGGAAGAATTGGGACAAAAATTGGAAAATTTTTAAGGGACTTTGAAAAAATTTCAACTGGAATTTTAGCCATTTTTTGACGTGAAATTGTAAACCTGTGGCCATGGATTTTGAAAATTCTAGAGAGAATTTTAAAAGCTTCAAGAGAATTTCAACAATTTTGAGAGGGATTTGAAAAGTTTCAATGGGAATGGGAAGAATTGGGACAAAAATTGAAAAATTTTTAAGGGACTTTGAAAAAATTTCAACTGGAATTTTAGCCATTTTTTGACATGAAATTGTAAACATGTGGACATGGATTTTGAAAATTCTAGAGAGAATTTTAAAGCTTCAAGAGAATTTCAACAATTTTGAGAGGGATTTGAAAAGTTTCAATGGGAATGGGAAGAATTGGGACAAAAATTGGAAAACTTTTAAGGGACTTTGAAAAAATTTCAACTGGAATTTTAACAATTTTTTTATGTGAAATTGTAAACATGTGGAAGTGGATTTTGAAAATTCTAGAGAGAATTTTAAAAGCTTCAAGAGAATTTCAACAATTTTGAGAGGGATTTGAAAAGTTTCAAT